>NC_091121.1:18760936-19060936 GCF_040183065.1 Periplaneta americana
ATCTCTGGTCATATCGCGAGTTAATCTTCTGTATTAATTCTTAAGACTTGTGTACTATATATATAACTTTCAAGTGTTAATTTGAACTGCCCCGCGCCGTGGCATCGTGGTCTAAGGCATCCTGCTTAGGACTCGCGTTACGGAATGCGCGATGGTTCGAGTCCTCATGGGGGAAGAAATTTTCTTATATAATTTCGGCCAGTGTATAGGACTGGTGCCCACCCAGCATCGTGATGCACTTGGGGAGCTACGATAGCTAGCGAAATTCGGTTACGCAAACCAGCTATAACGGCTGGGGGGCTCATCGTGCTAACCACACGTTACCTCCATTCTGGTTGGATGATCGTCCACTTCTGCTTCGGTATGTGGCCGTGAGGCCAGCGGTCGGCTGATCGGTCTTAGCCCTTCTTGGGCTGTAGCGCCACGGATTATTATTTTATTTATTTATTTATTTATTTATTTATTATTTTGCTAATAATTGTAACATAAAATATAATATATACAGAAAAACTTTAGCTCGCCCCTGAAAATTTGAACTAAGTTTCAAAATATACCTAGTTGACAAGTCTTGCACGTATCCTCAGAGTTGAAGCGAGTGACGTCATTTAACCATACGTAGATTGGGGGAAGTTGCAAGAATTGGCGGGTCGCGCGAGAGCCAAGGCACTGTAACTCGAGATTGCAAAACGATAGAACGTTCACAGTGGTGTCAAACGACTCGCAATGAATCAGGCTATGCTCTCAATTGAGCAAAAATCAGCAGTCGACAAACCAAATTAGAAAAACTCGCGATTGAAGTTAAGTGAAGAGAGAAAATTCAAAATGTCGAGGAATATGCAGCGCAAATGGAAGCGGGGGGTATAAACAAACGAGTTGCTAACGATAGAGCACAACTGTTACTATAGCAACTGACATGCGTACTGTCATTGCATACAAGATGGCTATTTCTGGAATCCCAGCACAGCGAAAATACATCGTGTTTTGAGAGTATCTAGAAAGAGGAAATTTTGATTGTCACTACGGACGTTTACCTCAACATCAGTTCGATCAGCGATGTATTCAAGCATAAAACTTACGGCTGTCTCTCTGATACGCCTACCCAGATTTTTTGTTTCAGTTATGACTGTACGTGTCTGTTAGCGTCTTCTTAAAGAGTAACTACACCGAGACGAAATTCAAGTAACTGAGAAAATATCGACAATAACAGAAGGGATTTTTAAGGTCTGAAGTAATTCTGAGTAATACATCTAGAATGCTGAGCCAAGAGAATCCCGCGGTTTTGGAAACCGTCATCTGGTTTCCGTTCGTCGTGATGAATGGTTTACACGCGATGACACGTGCCTGCCCAGGTTTTATTAAGCTTTGAATTAGCAGTGAAATAACTGCAAAAATATAGATGTGATATTAGCGAGCTCGACAGCGCTATAAATCATTCAGCACGGTGGCCAGGGGTCGACATGGGTATTTGCCCCAAGCAGAAACTGCTAAACAAAAATGCACAAGTTGCGGCTTAAAAATGTTGTTACTAGAAATCAAGGTATGTTGTGGTAGATGTGAATTTAGGGTAAAGGTTGGTAATATTATAATAGTAATATTATGATAGTACTTTTTTAGAACTTTTTACAATTTTACTGAGTCCACGAACATTCCCTTAATACGTTGACACAAAAAATGCAGATCCTCCTCTTGCTCAATAAAATTGTGAAAAATTATCAAAAAGAACTATCATAATATTATTAGTATCACAATATTACCAACCTTTACCCTATATTATTATTGTCTTCATTAAGGATTTAGGTACAGTTTACAGCAGTAAAATGTTTGGAAATATTCAACATTTTTTTCCTCCATTACTGCATCTTGTACAATAACGAAAATTCCCGATTTACCACGAAAATCGTCTGTAGCTGTATTTAGATTGGCAACAGGACATGATTGTTTGGCCAAACACCTGCATAAAATTGGAATATATCAGTCCCCTAACTGCCCATTGTGCAACTCAAACCAAGAAATGGATTCGGAACACCTCAAATCTGTGCTTCAGTGGCTGACCATGATAATATCTTTGAAAAATATTGGAGTGCAAGAGGTCAAATGACTTTATTGTCAAACGCCTGGCATTAGAAAACAACAACAATAATGAAAATTGGTATATCTAAAACACTATCCTTCTACTATATGAAAAAAAAATTCTACGATTTAAAAAAATATTTATATTTTCTTTTTTTCAAAATTCAAAATGGTGGCAGTTCACTGTGCAGTGATGAAGTGTTTCCGTCATAACTCATAAACTTGTTAACTTTGTCATAGTCCCTCTATTTTATTTTATTGCTGAAACTCATGTTTACAATATCGTGCTCTTTAAACTACATTCCTTAATAAATAATATTTTTTTTTATTTTGTGTTAGAAGAAAATACTGATATTTGACCATTTTGTTAAATGAATTAATTTTTATCAGACAATCTATCAAAGGTACAGAAGTGATCTTGCATCATATTGTAGATATGACATGCATAAATACGCACAACAAATTCCATCACAGAATGTTGGATAGTTTTTTAGTTATGTGGGAAACGCTTCATCACTGCACAGTGAGCTGAATTTTGAAAAAAAAAAAAATGTAAATATTTTTTTTTAATGTAATTTTTTTCATATAGCAGAAGGACAGTGTTTTACACACACTAATTTTCACTATTGTACAAGATACAGTAATGGAGGAAAAGTAATGTTGAATATTACCAAAATTTTACTGTTGTTAGCTGTACCTAACCCCTTAAGGAGAAGTATTGGGATTTCTAAGGAAAGCATATTTATAATTGATGAAGAAAACGCAGGTTTTCAGTCTTCGTAATAATGAAGCGTAGTCAGCATTCGTCTCTTTCTGTGGCGATCTATTCTGATTTTGTTAATATAGAATCTATGAGAGTAAATTCGTCAGAATACAAAATACTTGAAATAAAATTTTTGAGTTAAATAACCGGTGTAGTAAGGACGACATTTTGTAACACGTTTTATATAATTATCCTTTTTATGCTGCAAATGATACTTTCATTCACTGAATCATAATTCAATACCGTATTTTCTCGAATATCCTGCGCCCTCGAATAAACCGGGCACCCGACTTTTGATAAGCAAAAAAAATAAATAAAGCTAGAAAATTACGATACCTCCATTCTGATTGGATGATCGTCCATCTCTGCTTTGGCATGAGGACGTGAGGCCAGCAGCCGGCTGGTCGGTCTTGACCCTTCAGGGGCTATAGCGTCACGGATTTTTTTTGGTGTGTGTAACTTATGTCCTGTATCTCCGACTTTAGTAGATTGTTCACTGGATATTTAGAATCGAACAGTAGGATCGATAATTTCAGCTTCGGCTCTTGGTCGATGAGTTGAAATAATGCCGATTCGATGACTGTTGCCATTATCAGCAAGGCAGAAAGAACTGTACGTCATGAGAAAAACAAAACTAATATATATTTTTTTTAACCAAGGCATCCTACCTGACTTTTCATTCCACAAAATCTTCTCTGACCTGTGTAATCAAAGAAGATTACTTTCGGGCTATTCCATCTCTAATCGACCGAAATATAGAGAAAATGACCTTGCAATTCTTAAATACAATGAAACTTTTTCTGTCCGTAGACAACTGTGATACAATGCTTTGTGCAAAGTTTGAGGCATCAGAACTCCATAGTGTTTAAATTAAAAGTATTTAAATTTATCGTATTTTCATAAAATTAGCAACTTTAAACTGTTCTGGATCCGAAACCCTTTCACCCAATGATCAAAATCATGATCTATTTTGATGCTGAAAAGTTAAAGTTTATATTGACATGTAAACAATGTTTCTTACTTTTTATAGAAATGGAGAAATTTAGATTTTTCTTCATTAAGACCCTTTCCCCACGAAAAAATATTTTTAAAATATATGGTTAGATTCCGCATTGAAAGTACAAATAAACACATTTTTTACTGGTGCAACGTTGATAAGAAAGTATTGAAAATATCAAATAAAGAAAATAAATACTATGCGCGTGAGCTAACCAGCTGACTCTGAGGCGGGAGCTAGCCGAGGAAAGAAAGGCCTGGAGACAAACACGTGATGTTTCGTCTAGTAGCGCATAACTGGGCTAGCTATATCACAGGTTTTCATAAACACAGGAGTAAAATGACGTCCAATGCTCGCTTATCTTCATCTCTCGGCCAGTGCGTGCGGTACTGCGCCGTTCAAGTCCAGGCGTGTGAAAATAATTTATTTAATACCCTCGAAACTTATTGCCGTACCACTAAGCAAACAATGCCGAATTCCTCTTAATAATGCAAGGTTTTTTCTCAATATTTTTTTTACATTTGTACAAATGGGCAAAAAGCCTAAGAGTAAGTAAAATCAGATTATCTCTCTCTGTATATAATAAAAATAACAATTACTTCTTATCGTCCACACCTGTGGAGTAACGGTTAGCGCGTCAGGCCGCGAAACCAGGTGGCCCGGGTTCGAATCCCGGTCGGGGCAAGTTACCTGGTTAAGGTTTTTTCCGGGGTTTTCCCTCAACCCAATACGAGCAAATGCTGGGTAACTTTCGGTGCTGGACCCCGGACTCATTTCACCGGCATTATCACCATTTCATTCAGACGCTAGATAACCTAGATGTTGATACAGCGTCGTAAAATAACCCAATAAAATAAAATAAAACTTCTTATCATAACCTACTAAATGTCAGCTTCAAAATGAGCTCCCGTTCAATGTTCTGCAGTAAATGGTTCCAGAGTTCTGAGCGCTGAAAGAGACTTGTATTTTTATAAAATACGCTAAATTTGTCGCTCAACAATACGAAAACCGTTTGACTTTCGATAGTATAATTTTGCAAATGCACTCTCCTCAGCACCTTGTATAAATAGGGAAAAAATTAGGGTATAAAAATGCGAGGTTTTTTTACTGATCGATTTCATATTTTTGAAATAATTTTTAAATATATATTAGTTCTACTTTTCACGTGCGATATTATTCTTCTCTAGTGTTAATATTATATTATATAATTCCATTGCCGCTGTAATTATATTTTAGTTCCTATTTTATTTTACTTATTTATTTATATTATTATTATTATTTTTTATTTTAATATTATATCTGAACTGCGACCGAGCACGAGCGCTGCTCATTCGGTCTCAAATTTTGTTAATACTACTGTATCTTCTTTTTATATTGCTTGTATTATTTTATTTGTACCTATTTCTCTTTGTTTGTTTTGTAATTATATTTCTTTATTCTGTATATTTGAATTTGAATATGGAATAGCCCTTTCAGACGTTTCATGGAATCGACTACGAGGTTGAGGTCCAGCATAATATGAACACAACACACCATAGAATTCCCAGAATGTGAGGTAGATAAACAGCCAAAATCAACGCAATGAGATATGTGTAACTTTACAGAATGTACCGTCCATAACGTCATCCAAGTTCCTATTTTAGAATTAACAGATATTCGGAACAGAAGAACCGAACACAGCGCAGGGTGTTGAGACTAAACCGCTTTCACATTCGCACAATTACAGCCAACAACAAACATCAAACTATCTGAGTCGTTAAACATGTAATCCGCCATTACGGCTCAAAATGTAATTATCAGAAATCATTATGTGATTCGTAATGATCCTATTAATTAAGGACATGACCCGAACGGTCACGTGACGCACGAGGGCTAATAAGAACGAACATCGTGATCCGAGTGGAAACAAATTATGTTTGAAACAGCAACAAAGCCTGAAATCTGTGGTAATGTGAGCGACATATAATCTTGTAAAATTTAAGTTGGAAAATTACTATTCAGGCAATGCAGAGATTGTCCCAGAGAAAATAAGTTATTCTAATCTATTGGGAAGCTACGAATTTGTGTCTTTCCCAGGTAATTAGTTAAGGCCTACATCTAAGATTTAAGGATTAAATATATTTTGAAGCAAAAACAAGAAGAGAGCTGAATGCAGATCAACTTACAGTGAGAAATACTGGTGTTAAAAGTAAACCGATTTAACAAAATACTAGCAGAACTCATTCCGAATATCTGCAAATACAGCCTATTCGAACCAATAATTATGTTGAACCAAATTTCTCTTATGATAAATTTATTTTAAATCCTCAATCAATATGATTGATCTATTTGCAAATTTTATTATTTGCTATTACATCTTAAATAGAGATGAACGTTTTCGCCTGTACGGCATCATCAGATATTTGAAAATTGACGAAATCTAAACTTAATCCATTAAATTGTACAAAGTAATATGCATAACAAAGTTGATAATACCTACTGATAAATTCATCATCTAGTAATACTCGAGTACTAGCCAGTAACTATATTTACGCATATTTTAATTACAGATACCAAGTCCAACTTTCATCCTACTTGGGTACAACCATTACACAGGTCCTTCAAAACACATATGTAAGTTTTTCAACTTAAACCAATTCAGAATAATACCTTTAATTTATCTAAATCAAACGTTTTTCACCTAATTCTCTTTGTATTTATACAGTCTTGCTAATAAACCGTGTATAGTTTTTATACGACACTTATGCAGAGTGGAGACAGAAAACGTTACTAATGAACCGTGAATAAGCCTTGAACGTATAAACGAGCTGTAACTATACAATGGGAATTGCTATGCAGTAGTTATATACACGAAACCCCTTGTTTAAGTGTTGTATATAGCGAAAAAAATGGCCACCCTCTAACAGCTGTTCGTATCGACTGTCATTTTATGATGATGGTTACCTTGTAACCACAGAAGAACAAACCAAAGATCATAGAATTATTAGAATAATATTGCTGTAGCTTGTACTCTTTGACAAAAATGTAGTGTGGTAATCGATCAGAGCCAGTTGTACTATCGATACTTAACACGCCACATTAGAACGCTCTACCGGATGCAGTAGAGAACCTCAGATATTCTATTACCTTTCGTAACGAAGTAATGACGAAACTATGACGTAGCTGTGTAACAGTCATACTGTTATACATGACGTATGTACTGATTATTAGTAAGGAATTTACACAAGACGTATAAACGAGCTACTCATTGTATAAGTATAAGACAGTTAAACGTCTGTATATAGAGTTTTTATTAGTAAGACCGATAATGTTTTTCGAACTTTATTTTCAGTTTAACACGCCCTTAACATATAGGCATACAAGCCCATGTTAAAATTCAAAACGATCAGCAAAAATTGGTACATTTAAAACAATCAGTATGAATGAATGCAGTATTCATTTTACATGCACATAACAATTAAGTTTTCTCATCAATTTTTCAATTAAAACATTCATACATGTAACATGAAAACATATTCAATCACAGTTGAAGTTCATCACAGTAAAATTGTCAGTTACTTCAACATTTCTGGATATGAATAAATTTATTCAAAAGGTTACAGACCCAAGAACTCCACGATCGATTACTACAGAAGATCCAAATGTATTGCATAAACATACAGCATTTGACTACATCGTAATAATTGCATAGCACTGTGTGATTATGTTTTTATTTAGACACAAAGTATAATATTTTAACATTTTATAAATTTTAACTATTTCATCTTTACAATAAGTGGTATTTTAACAAACAATATAACATGAGTTATATGTATTAATATTCACATCCACAAACTTAAATTTCATACTTTATTTTTCGGCAAAACAAATTACACAAATTCAAAACTGAACATTTCTACCAATAAGTTTTCCACTACATAAAACTCATAATAAAATCAATCAACTTCATTATGAACATTACTTTGTACAATTTAATGGATTAAGTTTAGATTTCGTCAATTTTCAAATATATGATGATGCCGTACAGGCGAAAACGTTCATATCCATTTAAGATGTAATAGCAAATAATAAATTTGCAAATAGATAAATCGTATTGATTGAGCATTTAAAATAAATTTATCATATTGAATAGATTTATCTGAAAACCAAAATTGTAAATTGTAAATTGTAAAAAAAAAAGAGGAACAAACTTCTCTTTACCAAAGTGGCAGTAATAATAATAATAATAATAATAATAATAATAATAATAATAATAATACCGGTAATAAAGTGACAGTAAAACTGCAAAACCTGTTCTATTTTCCGAATAAGAAAAATAAGTGTTCAAACTGACACATTTCCTGTCGAAATAATCAAACTTCTCCTGGTACGGTGATAATAGTAATGACGGTCAGAAGATGATTTGCTGTTCATTCATCCATAGTGTCCTGCCCAAGGGCAGGTCTTTCACTGAAAACCCAGCATTCTCCAATCTTTCCTATTTTCTGCCTTCGTCTTTATCTCCGCATATGATCCATATATCTTACTGTTGTCTATCATCTACTATCTTCTTCTGCCACGAACTCTCCTCCCGTTCACCATTTCTTTCAGTACATCCTTCAGTATGCAGGTTCTTCTCAACCAGTGACCCAACCAATTCCTTTTTCTCTTTCTGATCAGTTTCAGCATCATTCTTTCTTCATCCACTCTTTCCAACACAGCTGCGTTTCTTACCCTATCTGTCCATTTCTCACTGTCCATTCTTCTCCATATCCACATTTCAGATTCTTCTATTGGCTTCTCTTCTCTTTGTCGTAATGTCCATGTTTCTGCCCCATACTATGCTACAGTCCATACAAAGCACTTCACTAATCTTTTCCTTATTTCTTTCTCCAGAGGTCCGCAGAAGATATTCCTTTTTCTATTAAAAGCTTCTTTTGCCATTGTTATCCTCCTTTTGTCTTCCTGGTTACAGCTCATAATACTATTTATAGTAGGCCTACAGCCGAAGTATTTGAAGCTGTCCACTTGCTCTACTGCCTCATTTAGAATTAGCAAGTTTACCTTCTTTACTTTTCTTCCTATGCCTATGGTCTTCGTCTTGTTGGAATTTATCTTCATTCCTTAGCATACTTTTAATATTTGAATACGTTGAACACTTAGCATATTTTGAATATTTGAATACTTTGAATACTTAACATATCTTGAATATTTGAATACTTTGAATACTTAGCATATTTTGAATATTTGAATACTTTGAATACTTAGCATATTCTGAATATTTGAATACTTTGAATACTTAGCATATTTTGAATATTTGAATACTTTGAATACTTAGCATATTTTGAATATTTGAATACTTTGAATACTTAGCATATTTTGAATATTTGAATACTTTGAATACTTAGCATATTTTGAATATTTGAATACTTTGAATACTTAGCATATTTTGAATATTTGAATACTTTGAATACTTAGCATATTTTGAATATTTGAATACTTTTAATACTTAGCATACTTTTAATATTTGAATACTTTGAATACTTAGCATATTTTGAATATTTGAATACTTTGAATACTTAGCATATTTTGAATATTTGAATGCTTTGAACACTTAGCATACTTTGAATACTTTGAATACTTAGCATATTTTGAATATTTGAATACTTTGAATACTTAGCATATTTTGAATATTTGAATACTTTGAATATTTGAATACTTTGAATATTTAGCATATTTTGAATATTTGAATACTTTGAACACTTAGCATGCTTTGAATATTTGAATACTTTGAATACTTAGCATATTTTGAATATTTGAATACTTTGAATACTTAGCATATTTTGAATATTTGAATACTTTGAACACTTAGCATATTTTGAATATTTGAATACTTTGAATACTTAGCATATTTTGAATATTTGAATACTTTGAATACTTAGCATATTTTGAATATTTGAATACTTTGAATACTTAGCATATTTTGAATAGTTGAATACTTTAAATACTTAGCATACTTTGAATATTTGAATACTTTGAAAACTTAGCATATTGTGACAGTCGGGAGTCGATCGCGTCCCACAGAGGTCGGGGGCGCACGAGAAAACGAGCGACGCAGCGAAGAAGGTTGCGGCCGCTCGGTCTGGAGGGGACAGACGTAAGAAGGGGGGCGCGAGGTGGCGGCGCGGACGTGACGCAGGGTGAGGAGGAAGTAAAGCAGCTGGTGACTGAGGGGAGAAATCCAGAGAAGCCTAGTTAGTAGGCGCCATCTTCTCGACATCTGTAGATTGATCGCGAAATCGTACTCTCCAGAAACTATGGTTTAGTTATAAATACGACACGCGAGTGAACTTGAACAGTTAGTTAGTTGCAGTCATTGCTAGTTTTGGACAGCAAGGCAGTCTTGTGTAACAGTGAAGCCAGCTTCGAGACCGGAGTTCGACTTGAGTTGTGTCCGTAACTGTGGGAGCCGGGAGTCCTGAGTTTGAGTGCAGTGGACCGCAGTTGGGGGACCTGAGTTCGAAGTTCAGTGGACTGTCTCCGAAGGTCTTGGGTTCGAGATACTGTGAACTTGAGTGACTCAGCTAGAAGAACTAGCCAAGGCAAACGAACTGTGAACTAAGAACTGACAATTCTGTTTTGTAAATAGTACTTTGTGAACATTAGTTAAGATTAACAGTTCATTGTTGTTCTCAATAATCCAAGTTGTCATTGTCGTCTGTGGAGTGCAATAACGAATACTGTGTTACTGTGTGGAGTGGAAATCCCATTGTTGACGGAAGTGTTTACATTCAATTATAGAAAGTGATTATTGTTGTATTCACAAAAATCGAATGAATTTCATAGCTGAAAAACATATACATAACACCAGAACAAATGTCCAAACTCTTTTGGCAGAACCTAAATGCCACACTACAGCTGGATTAAGCCACAGTAGGAATTATGGACCAAGACTATACAATTCAGTGTTGAAAAATAATCCAGACCTAAGCAAGTTACACATTCTTAAGTTTAAAAATAAAGTGAAAATGTTTGTATGATATTTGATAAATTTTATTATTATTTTTTAAGTATTACTAGCATTATATGGTACTAATTTTTATTGTATTTATCTGATGCATGTAACCTATAAGATAAAACATTGTAATAAATACAAATAGATCATTTTATTAATTAATAACAGTGTATATCACCAATAAATGATTCTTAGCATCGCCACAGATACACTTGATTGTACTTGTCACTATCTCTTGTTACTAGAGATTTCTTGAAATTTATATTTTCCCCGCCGTTCATAAAATATTTTGATATGATACCTCTTTCACAAAATGGGAGATCTATAACTGAAACTAGATTAATATATTTCAGTATTATTTGTATTTATCCTGGTAATAATGAACAGTTTGACTCGTAGACATTTTGTTTTTGCAGCTTTAACTTCCCATGATTGTATGAGAAGATTAGAAGAGAACGGCTAGTAGACTTTCGGCTCCCCCTACTACCATTAATGCATAACACAATGTCAATACGGCGGTTGCTGTCGTCTGCGATACAACGAACTTTTCTGTTGATTTTCGAGTTCGTCATTTTTTCCGGTTATTACATGCTTATTTAAGTTGTGTTAACTCTCGCTAGTGGTTTTATATTTTTTTATCCGTCTTAGTATTTATTTTATTATTTTAAATATGTTTGTTTTACACTATTATTATTATTATTATTATTATCATTATTATTATCATTATTATTATTATCATTATTATTATTATTATTATTATTATTATTATTATTATCATTATTGTTACTATTATTTCTATCATCAGCATTATTATTTGGTCCCTGTAAAATTTATGTAGACTACTGGACTGTACCCGAGCACGAGTATAAGCTCATTTCGGGTATCCATACATACGTATTCATTTCAAATGTAAATTGTAAATAAATTTGAATTAATAAAATTGAATTAAATAAAAGTTACATTCTTGTTTGAAATAAAAGTTACAATATTTTGAATAGTTCTCTCCCACACTTCCTTATCGAAAACTTCACTTGACTGAAATTTAAACTCAAATTTCGCAATTAAAAATTCAGTACTGTATCTATGCAAACCGCGGAATGAAATTATTTGTAACTAGCCGTACCCGTGCGCTCCGCTGCACCCGTTAGAAATAAATATAAAGTAATTACATAATTAAAATAGGACTTTGATCCAGGGAACATTCGTGTTTGATACAAGGATAAATCGTTTAATATGTTAATTAATTTAAATTGTATTTAAATAATTAAAATGGGATCATTTTAGTCCAGAGGCCACTCATTTGGTGCAATGACAATTTCTTTAACATGTTTCTTAATTATATTATATTACATTATATTATATCAGAAGTTACTGTAATAACATTATAGCATTATGTCCATCTAGAGAAACTACACTTTCCAATGGTGAAATAATAATTATACAAATCGGTTAATTTAGCTTTCGATATTACTTCATACAAACACAGAAACATTCTATGTAGGCTATCTTTCATAGCTTTCGATTGTTGCTGTCCAAGGCCCCTTATAGACGAAGTCATTTGTTTTTTATTTCATTATACGGCCTTAGATGGCAGTTATTTTAATTTTAAAACTCATTTATTTCATTAAATATCAGGCCTATCAAAATTTTTCAAGGAATAAAACTTATCGCAAATTAGTTTTAAAGAATCTTCTGTTATGTAACATTTTTCACAAAAATCAATAATAAGCGAGATATTTCGATTTATTTAATTCAGGCCATATAGCCTAAAATCTAAGCTACAACGAACTTAATTTATATTCAAATTTTCATCGAAATCCGTTCAGCCATTATCGCGTGAAAAGGTAACAAACATACAGACAGACAGACAGACATACATACAAACAAAAATTTCAAAAATGCGATTTTCGGTTTCAGGGTGGTTAATTATATATGTTAGGACCAATTATTTTTGAAAAATCGAAAATTACCAGAAAAATTTCGGCTACAGATTTATTATTAGTATAGATATGCTTGTTATCTGGTCATCCCGTCGTTGTGACACCACGAAGGCATCAAACGCCAGAAGCTTTGTGCAGACAGTCTACTGTTATTACTAACCTTTTCCCCATTGTGGGTCATATGTCGATTAAATCATCTGAGTGCAGTTAAGGGTCAATGAGTGGAAAAACCACAGACCTCCATATGACGTTTACGTCGCGTGACAGTGATATTCATTGTTTACATTGTATTGTTCGCAAGCAATAAATACATGCACATGATTGCATTTAATTTGATACTTTGCCAAGAATAGGGGAGCATAACAGGGCTTCTACCAATGTCATGGCTTTTTATCTGCTTTTTGTTTCACCTCATGAAATATCCTGTACTGAATTATTTTTGACTATCAGCCAATATGATGCCCTGTTTACAAACACAGAGGTCTTCTCTGTTTAACATTGTACTGCAACCAATTCTACGTGCTACCAAGTATAATTCTTCCACCGTTAAATTACCTTTGAATTTAATATTAGAACGTTAAGTTACATGTTACAGCAATTAAACAAACACTAATGAGAACAGTGTGGGTTTGGGAATGCGCCTGGCTTGAGGAAGAGCACAATGGAGCTTGAAAGATCTCGGTACAGGGTCATAGTGGCCCCTCCCGAAATTCCATTCCATTCCAATATTACAGTATTCACGTTTACAAATCAAAAGAAACGGAGCGAGGTGTTTCATTGGCAACGCAATAGATTCACATTCGGGAGGTCCCGGGTACAAACCCCGTAGTTGGCCAATCTGACTGAGGTTTTTCGTGGTTACTCTCATTCACGAAGGCAAATTCCGAATTGGGAATTTGTATACCATGATTTATCACAGCCTTAAGGAGTTAGGTACAGCTTAAAGCAGTAAAATTTTGGAAATATTCAACATTTTTTTCTTCCATAATTGTATCTTATACAGGGACGTCATTTATTTTTACTTGCATTTTTATTGTACCTACATTTCTGAATGTACTTCACTCTCAACCCTTCACTAATGTCCTTGCTCCCGTCAGACACACAAACTTACGGTCGCTGTTGCATTCGAAGTCTTCAAGCAGTGAAGTAAACACTGCAGTGTATAGTGTGTTTCATAAATATGATTGCGTTTTCCATAGAAGAAAGAACCTATATTAATAATATCGTACTAAAAAATTATATTCAAGAAACGATAAATTCTATTTCAGAGAATATGCTTCAAAATGTTTTTAATAATATGTGTACTGAATTGAAGCCTGCATTGTAATGAACGGCAACCATTTTCAGCAACTTGTTTAAAAATTCAGATTAGCTTTTTTTGAATTGAGTTGGCTAGAAGCAAAGGAATGCTAGTGACATTTGTAATAACAAGAGTTAAGTGAATCCAGTTTAAGCAAAAGTATCTAAAATTTTAGTGGCAAAGATACATTTTAATCGCATCACACGTTAAAATTTAATTAAAAAATTCCACCGATTTTACGAAAGCTTAAATATTTAAACCCCATTTTCTCAAAAGTAACTTATGTGCACTTACAGCCCTTTACTTATGACCCCCTCAATTTAAATGCACTCTCTATATTGTATTATAACATCAATAATTAATATGCTAAATAAAGTAGACATTACATGACGAACATCTCCGCCTGAAAAGTTGAGTTTAAAAAAAAAAATGTTACTACTCTACTGCATTTTGATAAATTCCGTAAAAGTGATGATCAAACTGAAAATCGTAATATCGTATTTCCCCACAACATAAATGGATACACTACTTTTCTCTCCTCCTATACCTAGTAAAATGATTTGTTTACATATTGCACTAGTAACATCAAACTCCTGTAATGGAAGGGGGCAACAGTGTTTCCGAGTATAGCCAGGTTAATGTTAAATATGTCGGTAAAAATAAAGTGATGTCCCTGTACAATAATGAAAATTAGTGGACCTATATGTAAAACACTGTCCTTCTGCTATTTGAAAAAAAAATATATATTTTTACGATTTAAAAAAATTAGGCCTATTTACTTTTTTTCAAAATTCAGCTTACTGTGCAATAATGAAGCGTTTCCCACATAACTAAAAAACTATCCAACATTTTGTGATAAAATGTTTTGTGTGTATTTATGCATGTCATATCTACAATATGATGCAAGCTCACTTCTCTACCTTTGACAGATTGTCTGATAAAAAATAAATTCATTTAACAAAATTGTCAAATATCAGTATTTTCTTCTAACACAAAATTAAAGGGCGTCTATAGTAGATCTACATTCATTCATAAAACATCACAAGGGGATAATTCAATTGAGAGTTGTTTTAAATGAATTTTCTAAACCAATATCAAAATGTTTGCACATACACTCTAACACTCTGTATAGTGTGTAATGGCCAAGCTTATAATGTCATTTTCAAGAGAAGGCGGGTAGAATGGAACTTCGCTACTATTCATTTAAGCTTATTGGGTCCAACTTGAGTTCTGCTGTCGAAGCAGAGCTGCACGTGGATGGATTTCATTAATCAGTACCGCAGCCTATCTTGAGTCACGGTGCCGGAGTAACGTAATGCCTGCAAATTATACACAACTGAAACGTAATTGCAGTGCCATGCATCAGCTAATAGACGAAACTTGCTTCCACTTATGCCCCGAGCACTTAGAAACTCATTTACATGAGATACGTTTTGATGTCAAGGCGCATAAAACCAAATTACCCTCATTTTAGAACTGAGATATTTAAACCTGGAGCGTCTGCACCCTGAGCGATGGTCCTCCAGAACATTAGTGGTAATGTGACACCCGAAGAATGAAAATGACAGCGATAATTGCCGCTCCGACTAACATTATATAAACATCTGTTGAAATATTTGTGGCAAATATGATGAGTAGGCGAACATCTCTATGCAGAATATTGAGAAAGGAATTGTACATATTTAATTTACTCATGAGAATTAATGGATAACAACAAAATTGAGGAAAAGTAAGCGGTACAAAATAAATTAGGGTACTCACAGAATTTAGGAATTAAGGTAAGGTAAAGCATGAGTAACGGGACGTTCCCTGACGTCGCGTAAGTATTTTGTTATAAAACGGTTGTAAAACGGGATTTTGGACGACCGAGAAAAAGACAACGGGGAACAGTTCTAAAAAAAAAAAGTTTGGTTAGAAAAGTGATTAAACCAAATTTTTTACAACGAAAGAGCAAGAAGGTTTGATTAAATATTAATGAAAAATTAAGTACACAATATACAGTCTGATCCGTTTGGGTATGGATAATATTAACCTAGTATTATAAAGCTATTATGATAGTAAGAAAAATTTCTTGCTGGTTATATCACAGTCTACAGTATATACAGTCACGAAGCTTGAGTTTATGACGTTACTAGGAACAATAGAATTTCGTCCAATATTCTTTTGAGAAGATTAACTTCATATGTAGATGAAATTATTGGGGATCATCAGTGTGGTTTTAGGCGTAATAGATCAACTATTGATCAGATATTTTGTATTCGACAGATAATGGAGAAAAATGGGAGTATAACGGTACAGTGCATCAGTTATTCATAGATTTCAAAAATGCATATGACTCGGTTAAGAGAGAAGTTTTATAGGATATTCTTATTGAATTTGGTATTCCCAAGAAACTAGTTCGATTAATTAAAATGTGTCTCAGTGAAACGTACAGCATAGTTCGTATAGGTCAGTTTCTGTCAGATGCGTTTCCAATTCACTGTGGGCTAAAGCAAGGAGATGCACTATCACCTTTACTCTTTAACTTTGCTCTAGCTAGAGTATGCCATTAGGAAAGTCCAGGATAACAGGCAGGGTTTGGAATTGAAAGGGTTACATCAGCTGTTGACTATGCGGATGACGTGAATATCTTAGGAGAAAATCCACAAACGATTAGGGAAAACAGGGGAATATTACTGGAAGCAAGTAAAGAGATAGGTTTGGAAGTAAATCCCGAAAAGACAAAGTATATGATTATGTCTCTTGACGAGAATATTGTACGAAATGGAAATATAAAAATTGGAAATTTATCTTTTGAAGAGGAGGAGAAGTTTAAATATTTTAGAGCAACAGTAACAAATATAAATGATACTCGGTAGAAAATTAAACACAGAATAAATATGGGAAATGCGTGTTATTATTCAGTTGAGAAGCTTTCATCATCCAGTCTGCTGTCAAAAAAAAATGAGATTACAGGAGAATGGAGAAAGTTACACAACACAGAACTGCACGCATTGTATTCTTCACCTGACATAATTAGGAACATTAAATCCAGACGTTTGAGGTGGGCAGAGAATGTAGCACGTATGGGCGAATCCAGAAATGCATATAGAGTGTTAGTTGGGCGGCCAGAGGGAAAAAGACGTAAAGTAAATAAGAGCATGAGTAACAGGATGTTCTCTGATGTAACGCAAGTATTTTATTACAAACGGTTCGAAGACGGAATTTTGGATGAACGCGAAAAAGATAGAGGGAACGGTTCTAAAGAAAGCGTTTGGTTTGAAATGTGATTACACCCAATTCTTTGAAATGAAAGACGAAGAAGGTTTGATTAAATGTTAATGAAAAATTAAGTACACAGTATACAGTCTGATCCGTTTGGGTATGGATAATATTAATTTATTATTATAAAGCTATTATGATAGTAGGAAAATTTTCTTGCTGATTATATCACAATCTAGTAAATACAGTCACGTAGCTTGAGTTTATGAGGGTACTAGGAACAATAAACTGTGCCGGTACTATTTCGAATTGTCTGCAATGAGGCAATAGTAGCGATCCTAGTGATTAGCAACTATCTATGGATGCATATTTAGGCTACTACGTATTGAGTTTCGTGACTATATATATATATATATATATATATACACCAGAATGTGGTTATATTATGATTAAAAGATCGGAGTTTCCATATTTGACAATCAACAATGCATAATCTGAAAGGACAAATGAAAATCGTAGATAATTAAAATTGCTACTACAAATCAACAGTACATAGAACACAATATGTTCTTTGGTATGCTAAATTTGAGAGTGTTAAAAGAATTCAAAGGGAATTTCGACTTGAGTATGGTGTGCGTAATGTACCTAAATACGATTTTATAATGTTGTATCGAACATTTGTAGAAACAGGTTCTGTGTTAAAAAAAAAAAAAAAAAAAAAAAAAAAAAAAAAAAAGAAACATGCAGGAGATCGCAGGCGAAACCCAGTACGAGAAGCAGCTATCTCTTGGCTTTGCCTCTAAACTCCCCCAGATCTAGCCCCTCTTAACTTCTTTTTTTTTTAGTTGGTTATTTAACTACGCTGTATCAACTACTAGGTTATATAGCGTCGATGAGATTGGTGATCGCAAGATGGTATTTGGCGAGATGAGGCCGAGGACTCGCCATAGATTACCTGGTATTCACCTTACGGTTGGGGAAAACCTCGGAAAAAACCCCAATCAGGTAATCAGCCCAAGCGGAGATCGAACCCGCACCCGAACGCAACTTCAGACCGGCAGGCAAGCGCCTTAACCGACTGAGCCACACCGGTGGCTCCCTAACTTCTTCGTGTTGGGTTTTGTTAAAGACATTGTCTATCCACAGAAACCCAGGAACAGGATCTGAGAGTAAAAATTACTCAAGCTTTTCAATAAATCACCCCTCTTATGTTACAACGGACATGGGCTGAATTGCATCACCGTTATGAGTTGTGCAGGGTGCGCAACGGGGGTCATGTTGAGTTCTGACAAGGGAAGGGCTTCGGCTCGAACAGGAATTTTTGGTTAAAAATTTGTACAGAGCCTTACCTTACAATGGTGATGAAGACCGTAAAAGCATTCATTTGTGTAACTCTGCCTTTGGTTGGTATTGACCAATACACTTCTTTAAAAATGTACATGAGGATTCTCTATAAAATGCATGAAACAGCATGGAGCAGGGCAATAAGCACAACATGCAGAAGCAACACCTGAACAATCTTCTGAACCACACTCCAGTGCTGAAAAATCAAATGCCACCTGAATTACATTTTTGAAATCCGAGACTTGTTCAGGATTTACGTAACCAGCTGACTGTCGGGAATACTGAAGCTTAGGGCGGTATACTGGAGCAGACAACTGGTTATGAATAACAGAGTGCATTTTCATTATAAACACTCGATTTCCCAAGTTAAGTTTTCGATTCTCAGCAAGAGGTTCTTATGTAATCTGTTATCCTCCGAGCATATATTTTGTATTGTCTAAGGAAATAGATATCCAGAGGCTGGATATATTTAGTTTTTTTTAGGTGGAATGATCATACATTCCATGTCCTAGCCTTGGAATGATTCATGTTTAAGGTTGTGTCCTTATGCGCACTCCATGAATCACACAACAGTAGGCCTACGCTATATACTTTTGACTAGCTGCAAGATTTTCAGACAGAACGTTGGAGAAAAATGTCCTTAAATGGGCTTTAGACATTTTACCACTCGCACTAGCTTCTAGGCTAGGCTAGGCTTACGGGTAAGGTGTCCCATCCCCTTAACTTGTGCAGTGCTCTCCCCACCCCTCGACTTGTACAGTGCTCTAAAAGACAAAGCACACATTACACAAACGAATGCTTTTGGGAGCTTTGCAGAGATGTAAAGATGTATACAAATTTTGGATACGAAATTCCTGTTCGAGCCGAAACCCTTCCCGTGTGAGGTATATCCCATCTTTCAGTGTTGTATGCACAAAGTTTCAACAAATATGATATATAATATATGATATATGATATATGATATATAGGATATATGATATATGATATATATGATATATGATATATATGATATATATGATATGTGATATATGATATATATCATATATGATATATATGATATACGATATATATGATATATGATATAATATGATATATGATATATGATATGATATATGATATACGATATGATATATGATATATATGATATATGATATATATGATATGTGATATATATCATATATGATATATATGATATACGATATATATGATATATGATATGATATATGATATATGATATGATATATGATATACGATATGATATATGATATATGATATGATATATGATATATGATATGATATTATATATGATATGATATATGATATATGATATGATATGATATATGATATGATATATGATATGATATGATATATGATATGATATATGATATGATATGATATGATATGATATGATATGATATGGTTCGGTACGGTACGATACGATACGACGATATATGATATGATATGATATGATATGATATGATATGATATGATATGATATATGATATGATATTCATTTGTCAGTCAACTTTACAATTCACAGTGGACCTTCACATTTCTGTTTTTCGATCCACCATCCCTTTAACACATACAACTCTTTTTTATTAATGTATTCTTTGCCGAGTATTTCTTGATTACTTTCTAATGTTCTGTTATAACCGAATTGCTCTATGTCCTTCCCTCTCTATCCTCTTCTATTCTCTCCCTCCTACCTAGGCTGTCTCCCTTCCATTTCTCGCTCACCTATTAAATATTGCATATTCCTCCCTTAATAATTTGCGTTATTTATTTACTTTCTTCTCTACCCTCAAATCCTACCTACTCTTAATCATTGTTTTCCAGCTATTTTCTCCTACATTACTTGCTGACTTTTTCGTTTACTCTATTTTACAACACTTACATCACTTTTTTTTCTTACCCTCTGTTTATTTACGTATTGATCCCTTTCTCTTCGCTTCACTCCTAAATTTTCTATTTTATTCCTCTTTTCATATATTTATTTCTATAATACTCCTACAGTTATAGTACCCCTCATACCACTCTCAACCCATAACATTGAAAAACATCAAATATCTAATTCACTTAATTACAATTGCAATTTCTCTCTCATTCCACTTCACATTTGTTCAGATGTTTTTTTTTTTCACTTTAATTCTCTTCTATTCATTGTTTGATAGTCTATCTTATTACACTCTTACACTTAACACTTTTTTCTCTGTTCCTTTTCTTACACTTTTGCTACCCCTACTTTCTTGCACTCCCTTTTTAGCACTCTTTCTCTTCGCTAATAACCTCTCCAAAGCCCTATCTATTCTGTCCTCACAATCACTAATATCTGGTAGTCGCTTCATTCCTTCACTCGTTCTTATCATGTCTTCTCTTGCATTTCCTCCATTAGTCTTGTCTATGCTCCTGACCTCAGACACTTCCAGCTGTTTCCCTAATCCTTCGTCCGCAGTATTTTGTATCTGCCTCACGGTTTCAACAAATAAAGTTCAGTAGTAAATGTTTTACGGTGTTTTTATTTTGTCCATATTCAAACGGATCACTCTGTATTTTTGACAAAGCACAGGATATCGTGGTCCGTAAGTCCTTCTTCCTCTCCACATGCCGACGGTGTGTAGGTGTGATGCTGAAGAACATGACAGCTAACTCACGAACTGATATAGTATACAAAATACACGAGATTGCGACGGGGAAAATGCAAAATTAAGCTTCAGGGGAAGGAACAGCCTTGCAGGAGGTGTCTAGATTAACTTGAAAGCGACCCCTGCCACTTTTGAATCATTCTCAAGGGGTTTACCAAAATCCCGGGGCGCCAATGTGCATAATCATCTTAACCATGTTTATAATGTTCCTCTTCGTGTGCCGCATATTGACGCTTCGCCCCGCCATCCAGCCAGCTTGGTTTATGAGGCTGAGTATCAGTGCTGTGTCGACATGTGTATGGCTGGCTCCCAATGTCAGATACATCGACCTTGTCTTAATGCGAGTTGGTCTATTATACGGCGAAGGTTTTACATATCACATCTCTCCATGCAAAATTCAGGTCGTGTGTCGCACATGTTGAATTTCGATACTAAATATCCTCGATCTTTGCAGGATTAAGAACTAGACGTGAAAGAATTAAAACATGTGAAAGTTATAATTCAATGAGGATGTAAAACGTTGTAGTGCAACCAGGGATTTCGGTATATATTAATCTAAATACGTTCTTGTTCGTAAGTTATGGTAATTTAGGAAAATAAATTTTATCATGAACTGCCATGATACGTCACTTACATATGATGATGTAACACTCAAGCTATTATTGTTAATAAACTGTATGTGTCTTTATTTGTACAATTATATGCCTGCAATCTCCAAACTACATATGAAAACAAGTATATTACATATTTGGAAAGGTTATAGTTTCTATGTATATTGTATACTGCATATCCAGATCTATGTCTAATATTTAATGGCACGCTCTTAAACGCTAATGAAGTGCTTTGTTTGAGGCGTGGCATTGCATGAGGCAGAAATACGAACAAGTGAAGGAAAACGACTAAACGCATTTGAAATGTGGATATGGAGAAGAATGGAACGTGTCAGGTAGATGGACAGAATAAGAAATGAAGCTGTGATAGAGTGAGAGAAGAAAGAATAATTCAGAAACTGATCAAGAAGAGGAAAAGAAATTGGCTGGGTCAATGGTTGAAAAGAAACTACCTATTGAAGAATGCACTGGAAGGAATGGTGAACGGAAGAAAAGTTCGGGGAAGAAGAAAGTATGAGATGAGAAATAATACAGGGTGTTTTAAAAGTGAAGATCAATAATGTACAGAAGAAAAATACAAACTGAAAGAAGCACTAAAAGCTCCAATAGTCCATACCTGTGGAATAATTGTTAGCGCGTCTGGCCGCGAAACCAGGTGGCCCGGATTCAAATCCCGGTCGGGGCAAGTTACCTAGTTGAAGTTTTTTCCGGGGTTTTCCCTCAACCCAATATCAGTAAATGCTGGGTAACTTTCGGTGCTGGATCCTGGACTCATTTCACCGGCATTATCACTTTCATCTCATTCAGACGCTAAATAACGTAAGATGTTGATAAAGCGTCGTAAAATAACCTACTAAAAAAAGCTCCAATAAACATTGGCCCTCATATCAACGGTTCATGTGATATTCCTTTAGGCAGAGAAGAGCTTGTACCGTGGCCTTCTAGGTCACCGCATTTAAATTGAATTTGATTTTCGTGCTTGGGGTCCAGTAAAATGCCTGGTTTACATTTCTGAGATGAACATACTTCAGGAATTGCGGTTTCAAATTGAATGTGCCTTTCAGCAAATAAGGAATGATCCAGGAGTGCCAGAGATGATTCGCATATCACTATAGAGAAGAGCACAACGTTGTGTTCAAGTGAATGGACAGCATTTTGAATACCTGCTGTAGGTGGAATTCAGTTAGGAATGTCTGCACGTCTGCTCATAGTCTCATAGCGAGGAATCTCAACAGAAAATGTGCATTATCTCGACAACGGTGGTTATTTTGCGGACAAATGTATATTGGAGCTTCTTTGCTCGTCTTAATTTGTACACTTCATCTGTAAATTATTGACCATCACTTTTGAAACATCCTGTATTAATATAAATCAATCTTATGCGGAGACTAAGAGGAAGGCAGAAAATAGAAAGGATTTGAGAATGTTGGGTTTTCAGACCTGCCCTTGGTCTGAAAACCATGAATGAATGAAGTAGGATTGATTTTATGTCTTCTGGGAGACGACTTATGTTGAGTGTGATGGCATAAGGACGGACTTGTGTGAGGTGCAACGAGGTCAACGACACTCTCTGCTCACATCACAATGTAGTAGCCTACATTCTGAATTGATATCGCTGTAGCAGATTTTATTAGTTACTTACTTACTTACTGGCTTTTAAGGAACCCGAAGGTTCATTGCCGCCCTCACATAAGCCTGCCATTGGTCCCTATCCTGAGCAAGATTAATCCAGTCTCTACCATCATATCCCACCTCCCTCAAATCCATTTTAATATTATCTTCCCATCTACGTCTCGGCATCCCTAAAGGTCTTTTTCCCTCCGGCCTCCCAACTAACACTCTATATGCATTTCTGGATTCGCCCATACGTGCTACATGCGTCTGGATTTAATGTTCCTAATTATGTCAGGTGAAGAATACAATGCGTGCAGTTCTGTTTTGTGTAACTTTCTTCATTCTCCTGTAACTTCATCCCTCTTACCCCAAATATTTTCCCAAGCACCTTATTCTCAAACACCCTTAACCTACAGAGATGTGAAAATTATTAGAATAATCTTAATTTTAAAGGTTTTTAATAGTTCCTTCACAAATATTCATTGAATTGATGAATATTAGTATATAATATTACTATACTGATGTAGGATATATTTACTACTAACAATGCCGGAAAGCATTATTGTACATTGGTATTTTTCTTATTTTACAATTGTTATGGGAATTCAGAAATTATTATATTATGTTGGCGGAATTGGAAACATCAAAAATTATATGCACAAAACAGATGTATATGTTCATTTGAACCTTCACAACAATGTAAACGCAAAGAACAATTTGTTTAAAGCATGTCTTAATTAATTTTTTATGTTTCCAATTCCGCCAACATAATATAATAATTTCTGGCATTGTTAGTAGTAAATATATCCTACATCAGTATAGTAATATTATATACCAATATTCATCAATACAATGAATATTTGTGAAGGAACTATTAAAAAAACCTTTAAAATTAAGATTATTCTAATAATTTTCACACCTCTGTATGTTCCTCTCTCAAAGTTAGAGTCCAAGTTTCACAACCATAAAGGACAACCGGTAATATAACTGTTTTATAAATTCTAACTTTCAGATTTTTTGACAGCAGACTGGATGATAAAAGCTTAGATTTTATTAAATACTGGTAAAGATTAACAACTTCAATTTAAAAACTATTCATACTGCATCCTCTTTCAATTATTACCTATCAGTTCAATGTAAGTAACAATTGAAATGATATCTAACGCCTTTAGGCAAAAGATTTTTTCAACATGAATGAAACGTTTTTGTATCTTGATTCACCGCTATATGCGAGTCAGAAAGCAATGCGTGACTCCTGGTCCTCTAAAGCAGTGTAGCGTCCCTGCTATTGCACCTCTGGGATATGCTATGTCCCGACATACACGGGCTGAATTAAACAACCAGCACACATGGGCAGCGGGAACAGAACTATCCATTATGTGTAGCATGGAGCAAACACTCAGACAGAATTAGAAGCGTGGAGTTATAAAGTTAAGTTGAATACGAACTTATCGTGTGATATAGCTGCAACACAAAATCGCAACCCTGATCTTACTCTATGGATAACATGTTCCTTACGCTGCTTGTACACGATCAAAATTTGCCCCAGTTTAATAATTCACAAAACTTCTTTTCTAATACTGATCAATACTGAAAAATATTTCTCAAACACTGTTCCGTGTAAGTAAAGATATGAGAATATTTTACTTACTTACTTAGTTACAAATGGCTTTTAATTAACCTGAAGGTTCATTGCTGCCCTCACAAAAGCCCGCTATCGGTCCCTATCCTGTGCAAGATTAATCCAATCTCCATCATCACATCCCGTCTCCCTCAAATCCATTTTAATATTATCCTCCCATCTACGTTTCGGCCTCCCAATTAACACTCTATATGCATTTCTGGATTCGCCCATACGTGCTACATGCCCTGCCCATCTCAAACGTCTGGATTTAATTCAATTGAATTCAATTTATTAAGCCATTAAACATACAGTGATAAGCTTCGTCACAAAAAAAAAACATACATTTGAAAATACACATATAATTGAAAACAGTAATTATAATGAAAACACAAAACAATTTGAAACCCTAAAATTAATGAAAAAAATTCACTCTTATGTAATAATTGTAACTAATCTAAATAACATTATTTATTAAAAAACAATTTCGTATGAATTTATGTTAAGAAACTCATCTACAGAATAGAAAGGATTAATTAAAAGCCAATTATAAAATCTAGCTTTGAAACTATTGGTTGGTAACTTATAATATTGACTGGGAAGTTTATTATATAATTTCATCCTCATGACAGAAAAATTTGTACTAGTTTTATGTAATCTACAGTATGGAATATTAATTTGTTCACTATTTCTAATTTCATGATCATGTATATTGGCTATTAATGAGTAATTGTCTATATTTTGTCGAGTATAAAGGACTAGGTTGTGTATATATAAATTTATGACAGTTAATATCTGTGATTGTTTGAAAAGAGGTCGACAATTTTCAAGATAGTTTGATTGACATAGAATTCTAATGGCTTTCTTTTGCAAAATAAAGACACTCCCAATTTTGCTACCATTTCCCCAGAAAATTAAGGCATACCTAATTATCGACTGAAAGAACGAAAAGTAAGCACATCTTAAATAATTTTGAGAAACACAAGTCATTAATTTCTTTAAGAAATATTTAACTCTTGATAATTTTGTGCAAATATATTCGATATGTTTTTCCCATGTTAAACTGGAGTCCATAAAAAGTCCTATAAATTTGGTATAGTTTTGTATGTTGTCCTTTTTTTACATGATTTAGGGTAAAACTTATGTTGATAGTCTTTTCTTGATTAAGCAAAAAACCATTAGATTCAAACCATAAAGCCATCTGTGATAGAATATCATTGGTTAGAGCATGCAATTCATTCAGAGTAGAGCTAGAACATAAGAATGTAGTGTTCCTAATTATGTCAGGTGAAGAATACAATGTGTGAAGTTCTGCGTTGTGTAACTTTCTCCATTCTCCTGTAACTTCATCCTTCTTAGCCCCTAATATTTTCCTAAGAACCTTATTTTCAAACACCCTTAATCTCTGATCCTCTCTCAAGGTGAGAGTCCAAGTTTCACAATCATACAGAACAACCGGTAATATAACTGTTTTATAAATTCTAAGTTTAAGATTTTTTGACAGTAGACTAGATGATAAAAGCTTCTCAACCGAATAATAACAGGCATTTTCCATATTTATTTTGCGTTTAATTTCCTCCCGAGTGTCATTTATATTTGTTACTGTTGCTCCAAGATATTTGAATTTTTCCACCTCTTCGAAGGATAAATCTCCAATTTTCATATTTTCATTTCGTACAATATTCTGGTCACGAGACATAATCATATACTTTGTCTTTTCGGGATTCACTTCTAAACCTATCTCTTTACTTGCTTCAAGTAAAATTTCCGTGTTTTTCCCTAATCATTTGTGGATTTTCTCCTAACTTATTCAAGTCATCCACATAGACAAGAAGCTGATGTAACCCGTTCAATTCTAAACCTTGTCTGTTATCCTGAACTTTCGTAATGGCATATTCTAGATGAGAAGACTTTAAAAGATATAATTCAATTTAATCGCAACTTATGTAGGCCTAGGATCGAAAATCTTTTAAGTCTCAGTACATCATTGACTGTTTATCGCATTTCTTCAGAATAACTAAAAAAATATTAACATTAGACTGAATTTTTCTCCACCAGTGTTGTGAATTTTTGTTGTGATTATTTAGTTAACCGTTTCTAGGAAACGCACAATTGTGGCATTGCCGGGAACTAGTCATATGTCTCTCTGTAGTTTATTTACGTGAAAACATACTCGCTAACCAAAAAAAAAGATCCAAATGAACATTTTAAAAATGCAGAACACTTCGTACGAGTGTAACAAACAAGCAGTATTTGCATTATCACACTCAAATTCGTATATGAAAGAGACAACACGTGCAAACAACTTCACGCTGTAATGAATTGCCACACAGAGGTGAGGCACTACCTCATCTGATTATGTGAAAGGTTTATTAAAACAAAGTACCCATGCATGGCTGAACACAATCAGAATTAAAACTGTCTAGTGAATACAGTGACGCTGCGTTGCACGAAAGGTCGACAAAAACTTTCGATTCTACAGTACATAGTGTATGATTCAAGGCGTTCATAAATTGTTTTAGGCATCACGCACAACACGAGTAGGGGTAGACAATTTTCTTCGTTGAAATTCTCTAACTCGCAACGCTTGTATTTTAGTTTTAATAATGATTGAAAATAACTGAAATTGTAAATAGAAACGGGTTAACTGAGATCTCTCACGCTAGTTAATGGCTTTCAGTTAGAGTAATGGGTTCTATGAATATTTCGACTACCTGTGAGAGTTCGAGCCCTGATTCTTCTTTTCGTATTCTTTAATGTCGAACTCCGGTAGCAGGCGATTCTAGAAGGTTCTAGTTAATAGGCCTACTACTATAAAAGGGAAATAAATAATCGATTATACAACTTGTGAACCGGAATGTTCCACTGAAATAGCTATAAAAGCTTCAATCCTGCCTTGGACAATCATTCACTGTTCAAATCTCTGAAACTCGTGACAGCAAAAGTGAATAATAGCGACAGAATAATTGGATATAAGATATTCCAGGGTCCACACCTGTGGAGTAACGGTCAGCGCGTCTGGCCGTGAACCAGGTGGCCCGGGTTCGAATCCCAGTCGGGGCAAGTTATCTGGTTGAGGTTTTCTCCGGGGTTTTCCCTCAACCCAATATGAGCAAATGCTGGGTAACTTTCGGTGTTGCACCCCGGACTCATTTCACCGGCATTATCACCTTCATATCATTCAGACGCTAAATAACCTAAATATTGATACAGCGTCGTAAAATAACCCAATAAAATAAAAAAAATATTCCAGGAACAAGTTAAATTGTGACCTAGCCACTGTCTCCACTTGGGCGGCCAATTTCGGACTCGCACTTAATCCAAGTAAGACTCAAGCCATAATTATTGGACATAAGCGTTTAGTTAACTCCCTTAATAACAGTAATCTTTCAGTTGTTACCCTTAACAACACGCTAATCCCTTATTCATCTGTCGTAAAAAATCTTGGCTTCTTTTTTGATAATAATCTAAGTTGGAATTTTCAAGTTAAAGAAACGATAAAAAAGTCTGTTCCTCCATTCACTCTTTGAATCGCTTGAGAAACTTCTTGCCCCAGCAACTAAAACTTACCCTAGTAATGCCGCACTTCGATTATTGTGACGTTTTGTTAAGTGATCTAAGTTCTGAACTGTCAGTCAAGTTACAGCGAGCTCAGAATATGTGCGTCAGATACGTGTGCAACATCCGATATGATCACATATCACCGTCCTTCGCAAGTCTCTCGTAGCTCCGACTTAAAGAACGCAGAACTTTACACTCTTTGTCTTTACTCTTTCGAATTCTGCACACCTCAACACCAAATTACCTTTCGTCTCGTTTCTCTTATCTATACTCTAACCACGACGTAAATACCAGATCACTTATCTGTGGCACGCTAAATATACCTCTTCATAGAACATCTTGTTATTCCTCATCTTTTACAATATCCACCTCGCGTCAATGGAATTCCTTGTCACAAAGTATTAGGGCTGCAAGACAACAAACACCTTTAAGAACAGCTTAAAAGATAACCTTATTAGCATTTCACTCCAATCATACTGATTTTAACTATCACTGACTACACTGTTACTTTTTTCTTTAGACATCATCCTGATTGTGGTGTATTTTCAAAATTGTCTCATAATAATCTCTTTCTATTATCTAATATCATTTGAAATATATTAACATTCTATGTATTTTAGTTTAATTCTGCTACACAGTTTATTTCAGTGTTTAATTAATAGTTCATAGTATTTTGTTGTTTAATTCGTAAATAACTCTTGTATACATGTAACTCTCATCTAAATCAAATTGTTGAATTCTTTGTAAGTTTATGTATATGTATATACACTTTTTGCTGGTTGAGTGGAAGAGAAGGCCTTACGGCCTTAACTCTGCCAGCTAAAATAAATCATCATTATTATTATTATTATTATTATTATTATTATTATTATTATTATTATTATTATTATTATACGTCGACATGCGGATTGTGATTCATCTCGTTTGTCGTAGACCATTTGGTATGTCATAGTTTGAAGCCAACGTTTTTTTTTTATGGACTAATCAGATCGTGACATTCTCATGGTAGTGTCGCCAAAGTAACATAACTTACTGTAAACATCTTTAAGTAAATTAATACATTGTGTTAAGACTCTACGATGTCTGTACTTTATAGGTACATTCTTATTATGTCCGTTATTTATTCCGAATGAGTGACCCGATAAAACACTTACAAATGGTTTTAAAAAACCCGAAGGTTCATTGCCGCCCTCGCATAAGCCCGCAATCGGTCCCTATTCTGTGCAAGATTAATCCAGTCTCTATCATCATATCCCACCTCCCACAAATCCATTTTAATATTATCGTCCCCAAAGGTCTTTTTCCTTCCGGGCTCCCAACTAACATTCTAAATGCATTTCCGGATTCGCCCATACGTGCTAAATTCCCTGCCCATCTCAAACGTCTGGATTTAATGTTCCTGTGAAGAATACACTGCAAGCAGCTCTGCATTGTGCAACTTTCTCCATTCTCCTGTAACTTCATCCCTCTTGGCCCCAAATATTTTCCTAAGAATCTCATTCTCAAACACCCTTAATCTCTCTTCCTCTCTCAAAGTGAGAATCCAATCTTCACAGCCATATATAACAACCGGTAATATAACTGTTTTATAAATTCTAACTTTCAGATTTTTTGACCGCAGACTAGATGACAAAAGCTTCTCAAACGAATAATGACACGCATTTCCCATATTTATTCTGCGTTTAATTTCCTTCCTTGTGTCATTTATATTTGTTACTGTTGCTCCAAGATATTTGAATTTTTCCACCTCTTCGAAGGATAAATCTGCAATTTTTATATTTCCATTTCTTACAATATTCTGGTAACGAGACATAACCATACACATTGTCTTTTCGGGATTTACTTCCAAACCTATCGTTTTACTTGCTTCAAGTAAAATTCCCGTGCTTTCCCTAATCGTTTGTGGATTTTCTCCAAATATATTCACATCATCCGCATAGACAATAATTTGATGTAACCCGTTCATATTGAAACCGTGTCTGTTATTCTGAACTTTCCTAATGGCATTTTCTAGAGAGAAGTTAAAAAGTGAAGGTGATCACAGACGCGATGACTACAAGAGAATGGATGGCCGCGGGCTACGAGCTGAGACACACGATGACCCGCTTCGCGGTCCATGGATTCCATCACAAACTATGCAGGACAAAGACCTTCCATCTGCCGGCAGAAGACTGCATTTGTGAACTATGCCTGAAGAGTTGTGATAGATATCATGCTATGTGGTGCACACGAAGATCAGTCTCTCTGACACGATTTTGCAACGAGTGATTCTAGCTTCATGCATATTTTGCTTGATTCTCATTACTATTAAAAGTGAAGGTGATAGTGCATCTCCTTGCTTTAGCCCGCAGTGAATTGGAAAAGCAGCAGAAACTGGTCTATACGGACTCTGCTGTAAGTTTCTCTGAGACACATTTTAATTAATGGAACTAGTTTCTTGGGAATACCAAATTCAATAAGGATATCTTATAATACTTCTCTCCTAATCGATACATCTTGAAAACAGTGAAAAAAAAATGAAGCAAGAAAAGGCGTAAAACATAAAAGCCAAAAATGAAATGCGCAAAGTAGAGCAAACAATTGTGCATCATTGACAGAGGACGCGATTTGAGCGTCACAACTGAATATTCACGGAGAGACAGAGACGGGCCGTAAATCGGTGCGGTTGGGTTGCGGGCAGCCTGAGTTATGATTGGTTCAGATAACCGCAACTGGCCACCGTCCAGCAACTGTCACACACATAATCAGGTGGCTTTGGTCGGTGGTTGCCCACTCCAGATGAAAAACACAACTCTGCAGTCTGAGAGCATTCCCACCTGGCCCCGACTTCATCTCCATGTAGTGTATACGATACAACTACAGGACGGAAAATGAGTTAAAGTATAGATGCATCAAATTATTCTTTTTTAACAGTTTATTATTAGGACATTAAAACTCGTGCACTAAGATACGTACTGCTGGAATCAGTGGCGAAGTGTGACTTTCGAAACGAAGAAACAATCAAGATTAAGTTACTAATAAACTAATAATTATTCTTAAAATTCATTAAACATACATACAGGGACATCATTTTATTTTTACTAACATTTCTAATATTAACCTTTCTATACCTTTAGAGAACCGAAAACATCGCTTGCTCCCCCCTCCAAGACTGGAGTTCGATGATACTGGCGTAAAACACAAATCACTCTTACTAGGTATAGGATGGAAGAAAAGTAGTTCATCCTTTTACGTAAACTAGGAAATATCGCGATTTTGAGTTTGATAATTTTCATTAGGTTTTTCTTTAATCAAAGTACAGTACTGTATTAAGAATAAGTGATTTTACTCACGAAGTGAGTTATCCATGCGAACGTATTCATTATGCAGTGTATACTGTCTACAGCACATTAGCGTACAATATAGAGAAAGAAGTTAAATTGAAAAATAATCATAATATGAATATTTAAACACAATTTTGAAAATAGTGGCCGTTCATTTCGATACAGGCTTCAGTTCTTTTGTGCATATTATCACACTATAGACTATTGCATCTAATTCAAATTGCCAGTTTCGTCCTTCGTACTAGTAACTCATGTTGAAATAATTCTGTACCTACTCTACGTACTGTGAATTCAATCTTCACTTCTGCCCGACCCGAAAATATAAAATTACTCAGACATGCTATCTACTGTCCGTCCAAGTGGTTATGCCGCAGGATTGTAGAAGGGAGGAAATCACGTGACAGTTAATTACTTAACGAGGACCTTTTATTTAAGTTAAATTAAATAGCTGTATAATATTACGTAAACGTCCAATTCCTAAGAGAAATTAATGTTTTCAGAAAGGAGCTAAGACAGCCCAGCTTTTACAGAGGGGCGAGCAGAAGCAGGTGGGGGAAATCGGGATGCGACGTAGGCAAACGGACAGTACGTGTGCGAAAATATGATTCAATATTGAAAGCTCTTTCGTCACTGGAAAACGCGAACATATTTCTGGAACGTATTATACTCAGTAACTCAGTACTGCTTACTATCTGCGGTCTTGGTTCTGTGTGGAGTTGGAACTTCCTTAGTAGAAGGGGCGGGAGTGTAGTACATTCAAAAACTCAGGTACAATAAAAATTGAAGTAAAAATAAAATGATGTCCCTGTACATACATACATACATTACACACACATACATAGAAACACACATACATACATACATACATACATACATACATACATACATACATACATACATAAGTTTGATGACTTGATTTTTCTTTAATCAGGATTTTATCTGCTGGATGCGGCCATGTTGTGTAATGCTCTAGTGTGTCAATTTTAATTCCCTCGTGGATCCTTTTCGTTCTTTCATATGTTGTCGCCAGCTTCTGAATTTCTATACCTATGGGTGTGTTTTTTGTTAGGATGCATAATGCTTCGGATGACGTAGTTCGAAAGGCCTTTGCTATTTTTATATTTATGAGTCTCTGGACTCTTTGTAGTTTCAGTTTGTTGTGTCTTCTGTTGATGGCTTCAACCCACACTGGTGCCCCATATGTCAAAATCGGTAGAATGACTCCTTTGTATATTATTCTCATAACATCACTATTTAGGCCCCAGTTTATTTTAGCAGATTTGGATAGTGCGTGAATAAGGTTAATGCATATTTGGCTGACGTATTCTACATGCTGTGTGAAGTTAAATTTTTTGTCAAAAATTATGCCCAAGTACTTTACACTTTCTGTCTGCTGTAACTGTTTATTGTTGAGGTATATCTTGAGATCTCGTTCAATCACTGGTCTTCTTTTTGATATTACTAGCAGTTTTGATTTCTGCTCATTGAAGGTGATTTTGTTTTCTCGAGCCCAGCTTAATGGGACATGCCGTTCAACTAATATTTAAAAAAAACATACATACATACATACATACATACATACATACATACATACATACATACATACATACATACATACATACATACATATTAAACATACATACAATCCACAACATATCATTGCTTTTTAGCTGCAGCAGGTTGATGCAACCCACAACATGAAGTTTGACAATTATCACCGTATATGGCAGCGATGCCAGACAGAGACTAAACGGAGCGGAGCGCTCCACTCGACTGGTTGCATGCTCCGGTGTTTCCACAGGCATAAGCAAGTTCAAGCTCCGATCTAGCTCCACAACCGGTATTGGAGCTTACAACTCTGACAATACTGGTATATGGATTACATTCTGGATACTACTACTGGCTTGAGCAGCCACATTCTGCGCAATTACAGGGGTTCTACAGACCCCTGTCTTCCCGTTTAATTCAAAGATTGCTGTCGTCTTCTAATATATCTAATATATGTGACGTAAAATTTATACTGTAACTGTACTGTCAAGACTCTGGAATTCTTTACCTGCTAGCATCAGGGACTGTCGAAATAAAATTGAATTCAAACGCAAACTTACTAGGCACTTGGTCAGTAATTGAGACTCGTTCATACATGGTTTCTTGTAAATAGATCTCTTAATCTATCACAAAATAATTCAATATATGGTAATTTCATCACTATAGAATTTTGTTATTCTAGGTTTAATTTGTTTGACCAGATATTTTGTATTCGACAGATAATGGAGAAAAAATGGGACTATAAGGGTACAGTGCATCAGTTATTTATAGATTTCAAAAAGGAATATGACTCGGTTAAGAGAGAAGTTTTATATGATATTCTTATTAAATTTGGTATTCCCAAGAAACTAGTTCGACTAATTAAAATGTGTCTCAGTGAAACCTACAGCAGAGTTCGTATAGGTCAGTTTCTGTCAGATGCGTTTCCAATTCACTGTGGGCTGAAGCAAGGAGATGCACTATCACCTTTACTTTTTAACTTTGCTCTAGAGTATGCCATTAGGAAAGTCCAAGATAACAGAGAGGGTTTGGAATTGAACGGGTAACATCAGCTGCTTGTCTATGCGGATGACGTGAATATGTTAGGAGAAAATCCACAAACGATTAGGGAAAACACGGAAATTTTACTTGAAGCAAGTAAAGCGATCGGTTTGGAAGTAAATCGCGAAAAGACAACGTATATGATTATGTCTCGTGACGAGAATATTGTACGAAATGGAAATATAAAAATTGGAAATTTATCTTTTGAAGAAGTGGAGAAATTCAAATATCTGGGAGCAACAGTAAAAATTATAAATGATTCTCGGGAGGAAATTAAACACAGAATAAATATGGGAAATGCCTGTTATTATTCGGTTCAGAAACTTTTATCATCCAGTCTGCTGTCAAAAAATCTGAAAGTTATAATTTATAAAACAGTTATATTACCGTTGTTCTTTATGGTTGTGAAACTTGGACTCTCACTTTGAGAGAGGAACATAGGTTAATGGTGTTTGAGAATAAGGTGCTTAGGAAAATATTTGGGGCTAAGAGGGATGAAGTTACAGGAGAATATAGAAAGTTACACAACGCAGAACTGCACGCATTGTATTCTTCACCTGACATAATTAGGAACATTAAATCCAGACGTTTGAGATGGGCAGGACATGTAGCACGTATGGGCGAATCCAGAAATGCATATAGAGTGTTAGTTGGGAGGCCGGAGGGAAAAAGACCTTTAGGGAGGCCGAGACGTAGATGGGAAGATAATATTAAAATGGATTTGAGGGAGGTGAGATATGATGATAGAGACTGGATTAATCTTGCTCAGGATAGGGACCAATGATGGGCTTATGTGAGGGCGGCAATGAACCTCCGGGTTCCTTAAAAGCCAGTAAGTAAGTAAGTAAGTAAGTAAGTAAGTAAGTAAGTAAGTAAGTAAGTAAGGTTTAATTTGTAATTCAGTAAATACAAAAATATTCTTTGTTCTTAACTTCTATGATAAAATGTCTAGCTTTCATTAATCAGGTAATCTTGTCGTACCTTAATTTCTATTGCAATTGTAATTGTAAATTTAATATTAATTGTAATTTTATTCTACATATTATATTTGTAATCCCCTGATAGAGGGGCGGAGAAGGCCTGACGGCCTTATTTCTATCAGGTTAAATAAATAAATACTACTACTAATACTACTAAGTTAAATATATAATTTAATTTCTAACACTGTTGTCCCCTTCTAAGGTTTTCACTTGTAAAGAAATAGAATTTAAATAATCGAGGACCTCCCGGAATAAGGAAGTAACCAAAAAAAACTCTAATTCACGTTTCAGGAGAAAGAAACTAATTCCAAGGGGAAAATTTCATTAGGCTTATATTTACTATCACAACAATTTGACTAAACAAGGATACAAGTTTATTCACCATTGAACATGATAATTTATTGTTACAAAAAAATACCTTAAAATTACTTTTTGCACCTACATCACATATTTAAAATATCTCACGTTATATCCTTCTTCCGGGAAGGTCTCCAATTATCTACAGATACATAAGAAGCTTAATTACTCATTATACCCTACCACAAGACATCTTTATATTCTTCATCTTATACAGTTTCAGTTGCTAGAAATTGGAACTCGCTTCCGAGTGATGTAAGGGGTCGTTGGACAATAACTTCATTTAGGCCAAAATTACATAACTTCTTACTTAACAGATTAATTGCTGATTAATATTTGTTACTCATAATGAAACTAACATCTGTCCATTCTTATTATTATCATTAATGTCTCTAAATAGATTTACAAAACCTCTAATGGCAATTACATTAATATTTTCATTATAAAAATATATTTTAGATTTATATATATATATATTTTTTTCTCCCTTTAACATAGTCCTAGTAAGCTTATATTAAATTAATTTTCATCATTTTGCTAGCTATCTCAAATATTAAACTAATTATACTTACTTACAAATGGCTTTTAAGGAACCCGAAGGTTCATTGCCGCCCTCACATAAGCCCGCCAGCGGTCTCTATCCTGTGCAAGATTAATCCAGTCTCTATCATCATACCCCACCTCCCTCAAATCCATTTTAATATTATCCTCCCATCTACGTCTCGGCCTCCCCAAAGGTATTTTTCCCTCTGGTCTCCCAACTAACACTCTATATGCATTTCTGGATTCGCCCATACGTGCTACATGTCCTGCCCATCTCAAACGTCTGGATTTAATGTTCCTAATTGTGTCAGGTGAACAATACAATGCGTGCAGTTCTGTGTTGTGTAACTTTCTCCATTCTCCTGTAACTTCATCCCGCTTAGCCCCAAATATTTTCCTTAGCACCTTATTCTCAAACACCCTGAACCTATGTTCCTCTCTCAGAGTGAGAGTCCAAGTTTCACAACCATACAGAAGAACCGGTAATATAACTGCTTTATAAATTCTAACTTTCAGTTTTTTGGACAGCAGACTGGATGATAAGAGCTTCTCAACCGAATAATAACACGCATTTCCCATATTTATTCTGCGTTTAATTTCCTCCCGAGTTTCATTTATATTTGTTACTGTTGCTCCAAGATATTTGAATTTTTCCACCTCTTCGAAGGATAAATCTCCAATTTTTATATTTCCATTTCGTACAATATTCTGGTCACGAGACATAATCATATACTTTGTCTTTTCGGGATTTACTTCCAAACCGATCGCTCTACTTGCTTCAAGTAAAATTTCCGTGTTTTCCCTAATCGTTTGTGTATTTTCTCCTAACATATTCACGTCATCCGCATAGACAAGAAGCTGATGTAACCCGTTCAATTCCAAACCCTGCCTGTTATCCTGAACTTTCCTAATTATAATGGATTAAATTAAATTAGCTCATAAATTAAGTTACTACTTTACCTCATAGGTTTATCTAAATTTAAATAAATACATATGTAGTCTACTAGTCGTTAAAATTGAAGAATATTGCTGGAGAAACTTTTAAGTGTAGTGTAAATATTTGTAATTTAAATATGTATTGTATTGATTAAGGCTGGTTGAGTGGAAGAGAAGGCCTTATGGCCTTAACTCTGCCAGCTAAAATTAAACATTATTATTATTATTATTATTATTATTATTATTATTATTATCTTATTTCTACTATTATTGTCCTCTTCTGATGTGCCTATAAAATGTTTAAAAGGGCCGGACAAAAAGTTACCCTGGGGCCGTTTATAGAAAAAGACACAATTTCATGGAAAGATTTATTGGAACAGATACAGGAATAATTGTTGAGCTATGTTTTCTACATATTCCCCACCGGAATCGAGACATTTGTCATACTGTGGGATCAACAGTGAGGTGCAGACGAATGTTACACACTGATTCGGATCCCAGACGGCAGACTTTTACAACGCAGGATAAAAAAAGTTGCTAAGATGTCTTCGGAAATAAGCTCCGTAAGTGACGGTAACTTCTGCAGGTTTTTTTTTAATTTTTTCCACATGGGATGGAACTACATTATTTTATTTTTTAATATTCTAAATACATTTAGTGTCCGTTATTTTCTTTTTTGAAATTATGCATTAGATTTTTAAGACGATCATAGTGGGGAATTTTGTGAAAATCTAATTTCCTTTTATCTCGTCTTTGGGTTTAACCCACGTCCTGTGTTTCACAGCGTGTGCTTTTGTACTTTTAAATTGATCATTTCTATCCCTGCGGTCTAAACGGAAACTCATGTGTGATACCAACCGTAAATGAAATATCGCGTCGTGTTTTGTTGAAAATGACTGTTCGACTATAAACGGTGGTTTCAGTTTTGCTGTAACTCCAGTCATCAATTTTAATTTACTTCGACTGCAAGCATTACTGTGGAGAAATGTAAACACTAACTGAAATATGACAATCTAATTTATGGTGCTACATGTCTTCAGATATACTGTATATAATAAATTTTTAACTTTCGAAATAAATGCATTGTCACGAACTTCAATAACAAACGTGAAACACTATTATATTTCTGCAAACCTTTAGGGCACTGCATTGACTACCGACTCCCAGGGGTATAATATTCACGAAATAATATGAGCTGCATAATAATTATAAACATGGATTAAAATATCAGCAGAGTGTAATGTAAGCTCACATGTAGTTGAACAATGGTGACAATGAATACCTCGCGCTACTATTCAATTTGTACATTTACTCTGCCGTTAAAGAATGCAAAAATATTTACCAAAGGTATATACAGAGTGAAATAGTGGACGAAAAGCGCTCCATCATGCGATTCTTCATCGAAAATATTTTTATACAGGGTGAATTGTAAGTAGTGTCATTAATTTCAGAGAGTTATTCTTTGAAAAAAACAAAGTTTAATACAATTTTGTTCGTTTTTGCTTTCTTTTTGAGATAAGATTGATTTATATAAAACAATTCACACCTTGTTTTGGTAAAGTCATCGATTTAATTCCCAATATTCTTCGTCACTTTAAGAGAGCAGTGTATTTCGTATGATAATAAATGATTGAATAGTACATTATGCAATGAGCCTATAATGAAGGTAATTAAGAAGTGAGTATGGATATTTATGAAACGAGCTTCTTAATTACCATTATAGGCGAGTTTCACACGACTTTTTATGCTCGACCATATTTCTAACTTGATATTATTAATTTTTTAGCAATGTCCCGTATGTTGTGAGATGTGCGCAGACGCGAAAGTATTGATTTTTTCCGAGGAACAGATGTCCACATTGACCTTGCTAGGCCATAAGAACCTACAGAGATAACATTGAAATTAAATTAGACATTGAAAAACGAAATGACAAATTGAATTTATTTGAATATTATTTACAATTAACGCTGATTATTATAGTAACAGAACATAACCTTCTGCGACAGTATTGGATTTCCGCCTCCGTGACTTTTCGCTAATTCTCTTTCGATTGCATATCCGAGAATAATCGATACTTGCAGTTTTATAACGGTAGAAAGCTGACCTGTCATTGGCTGAACAGTTGTAACCTGAGTCGTCATTGGCTGAAAGACCTGACCTTTAATGAGTAGGTGTACTTTAATGACATGCATTAAAGGTCTGCTACCAGGTGTATAATTACTACATTTCGGCATGGTCGAGCATAAAATTCTTTATGCTCGACCATGCCGAAATGTAGTAATTATACACCTGGTAGCAGCCCTTTAATGGATCTCATTAAAGTACACATATTCATTAAAGTTCAGGTGTTCCACCAATCAGAAAACACCATTGTAGCAATATGAAAGCGCAAGTATCGATTATTCTCGGATATGCAATCCAAAGACAACTAGCGAAACGTCACGGAGGCTGGAAATCCAATACTGTCGCAGAAGGTTAAGTTCTGTTACTGTAATAATTAGCGTTAATTGTAAATAATATGCAAATAAATTCAATTTGTCATCTCGTTTTTCAATGTCTAAATCAATTTCAAGGTTATATCAAGATTAATGTTTATTTTACTCTCTAGATTATATCAAGGTCAATGACATTTGTTTCTCGGAAAATATCAATACTTTCGCGTCTGCGCACATCTCACAATTTACGAGATATTGCACAAGGTCAGTACCGCTCCCCAGTGAGATAAGAATAACATGAATACTTATGAATAATTTCAAGTTAGAAATATGGTCGAGCATAAAAAGTCGTATGAAACTTGCCTATAATGGTAATAATTAAGACGCGAGTATGTTTATGAAACGAGCGCAAGCGAGTTTCATAAGAACTAATGTACTATTAGTTTTGTCCTTTAAATGTACAGAAATTTGATCCGAACAGATGTAACGTTTTAAAATTGCTGTGCAGAACGAAAAGTTACATATTTTCGGATCTCTATTTCTGCACAACTAAGGACAAAATTAAAATTCTTTCAATCATTTATTATCATAATACACTGCTCTCTTAAACTGGCTGAGCATAATGCTAAGTAATGCAATGACTTTCGCAAAACACGGTATGAATTTTTATCTCGAAAAACAAGCAAAAACGAGCAAAATTTCATTTAACATTTTGTTTGAAATGTCTCAAAGAATAATCCTCTGAAATTAATTATATTACTTACGGTTCACTCTGTATGAATTAACAATATTCCACATTCTTATAGGAAACATGGATTGAAATTTAACATGAGGTAAGACCGAAAATGTTATTTGTTGACGCTTCCTCAGAGACTATAATAATTTAGAGCTACCCTTAGATTATCAGATAAGATTCTGGCTTGTATAATAAGAGCATAATCTTCGGTTTAATGTCCACAACTTTCTTCCGTTTTAATTCAAATGTAACACAATTTCATAATTTACAATAATTGTAAATATTAATCAGTTTCTTGTACTAACTTTTCTTTGTGCGTTCCTATAAAGCGATATTTATTTTTGGGTACAGAATGTAACAGGAATATTATTATTGTTAATTTTGTTGTTATTAAGCTAAGAAAAATGTCATATACCGTATTTAGAGTAGAGGATAGTTTTAATGATATGTAATAGGCAATCCATTATCCATTATTACTGTTGATGAGTATAATAATGAAGAAAATGTAACTTTTTTTTTTTATAATTTCGGAAACAGCTTTCTCATGAATATGATAACTAGTAAAAACTAAGCTCTCGCGTTTCCAGAATATGTGCCAAAATACGAAGAATGTTAAAATGAAACCAGCATACAAACATAATTTTATATATTATTATATTGTACCGAAGTACATATGATATTTCCATGCAGATATTCTGCGTCATAATACGATGAAGGAGTAATGGAACGGAGAAAAATTCTCTCCGGCGCCGGGATTTGAATCAGGGTTTTCAGCTCTACGTGCTGACGCTTATTCCGTCGGATCCCGGCCAACTAGTCACTCATTACGAGTGCACCTCAGCACATGTATGGACTTCGGTCCTAGGTTCATAGATATCTATGACGTAGTGCAGAGGGCGGCCACTAGAGGGAACCCAAGAGTTGGAACTTAAAACTGAGACGATTCTTCCGACGCCGGGGTGGAATCCGGTGTGGCTTAGTGGATAAAGCGTCAGCACGTAGAGCTGAAAACCCGGGTTCAAATCCCGGCGCCGGAGAGAATTTTTCTCCGTTCCCTTACTTTTTCATCAAACATAATTTTAATTTTATAAAATAATTGCAGTACGAATAATTTCATTCTGCTATGGATGTTGAAGAAGAAGAATGCAGAATAAGACATCAAAAATGAGGTATTGAAAAGCAGTTAATGAATAAGGCATCAGTTCTAAAGATAATAGTGAAAGGAATTTTATTTTATTCTAATAGCTTCTGCAATATGTGAATAGAATATGTATGGACAGCGCTTGCGCTTCTCAACTTAACGTTTAGAGATTCGATTCCCTACCCTACCCAAAGTGAAGTGCAAGTCGTATATAATGAAAGGAGGTAGATACAGTACAGGAAAAAAGGAAGGGAGTATGAAAGGGAGAAAGAAAGAAACACACAAAGACGCAATAAACAAAGAAACAAACGAATGTATATGCAAAGAAAAAATGAAGAAAAGGAAGAAATAAACAAAGAGACAATGAAACAAATAAACAAACGAAGAAACAAAAAACAAAGAAAGAAAAAAACAATCTTACAAGGGAAAAACAAACAAAAAAGAAACAAACAAACAACAATAAATATCAAAAATAAAGAAAGAATCAAACAAAGACAGAAACAAAGAAACAAACAAACTACGAAGGGGGAAAGAAACAAATAAACAAAGAAGCAAAAAAACAAAGAAAGAAACAAACGAAACACAAAGAAAAAAGGAAAAAAGGAAGAGAAAGGAACAAAGGAAACAACAAAAAAGAACGAAAAAGAAAGAAACAAAGAAGAAAGGAACCACGTAAAAAAGGAAGCAGAAAGAAAGACAAAGAAACAAACTAAGAACCAAACTAAGAAAGAAGCAAACAAAACAAAGAAAGAAACAAACGAAGAAAAAAGAAAAGAAAGAAAGAAATAAACGAAGAAACAAGAAAAGAAAGAAAGAAACACAGAAGCAAACAAAACAAAGAAAGAAACGAAGAAACAAGAAAGCAAAGGAAGAAACAAAGAAAAAAGAAACGAACAAGGAAAGAAAGAGAGAAATCTTCCCCAACTATGAAATATCGCTAAGTTGATTATTGAAATCGAAACTTGCAATTAACTAATATTTCTATGGCGCATAAGACAAAATGATAGTCACATCTTTTCTCTACAGCAGAAAAGAGACGTTAATGACTGCGCGGGCAAGTCTGGAGACTCAATAATTCCAATTTTTAGCTGCTAAGTCTAATGATCTGTAGTGGTCGGGAAAAGTGTTAATTTTACAGGAGAAGGAAAAAACTGTCTTCACACTGGTGTATGTCGAGTTGATTTTCTTCTGTATGAATTATTGTAATGGGAGAAATACTGAGGCCTATGTCTCTTTTCCCAAGTGAGCAGATGTTCCGTAAGTTGTCAACAAATTAATAAAAAAAAAATTTGTGGAAACTGACTTATGCCACTTTCCCCAAGCATTGCAGAAATATTTATAGAGTTTTCCTGAAATTAATATATAGCATTTTATACAGCGACTTTGTTGGGACAAATTTTCCTCTCTCGTACTCTCTACACATCAATTATTGCTCCATCGATTCTCGACGCATCGTTGTACATCTAAAGACGTTTACAGTAGGACACCGCGATTAGGAGACCGGTCCGCACAAAGCCTGAGTGCATTATCAGCATTGTGACGGGCTTCACCGTACAATAGTACGAAGTCTGTGTACACACCGCACAACGAAAATGTTTGCTAGCTCATGGCTCTTAGTACAGAGCAATGTAACTATAGCTCCAGTGTACACTACATTGGACAACTGGGAGATCGTTTCAAACACGATAAAAAGAACACATCACAGCTACAACCAAATCACACAATACCTCCACATATGCAAAACATATAACAAACACGATGAAAGATTAATGGAGTATGTGGTACAATTAATATAACATTTGGAAACAAAATACGTAAAGACACAAAATTAAAGTTTTATAAAGTCATGGCTGTACCTACGCTGGCATATGGAAGTGAGACTTGGACATTAACCAAGAAGCAACAAAGCAAAATACAGACGACAGAAATGAAATTTCTAAGAAATGTGAAGGGATGTACGAAGACAGACTTAATAACAAATGAAAGCATAAGAGAAGAGTTAGAAATGTTTAATATAAATGAAAGGTTAAAAGATTTTTAAACAAAATTGGAAAGAACATGCCGATAGAATGCCAGATACCAGACTTACTAAACAAATAATGCAATATCATCCTAAAGGAAGAAGAATGGTGGGTGGACCTAGGAAACGATGGCTGGAGGACTTTGAAGACGGAACAGGCATTTGATTGCCTATACCATGAAGTGATGAAGAAGAAGAAGAAGAAGAAGAAGAAGAAGAAGAAGAAGTATTGTTCTAGTGTTTTTAATTTCTGTTTTTTTTTTCGACTGAGTGTGTAGCATTTCCATGTCCGTTTCTATATTTCTATACGTGTGGTTAGTGTTTGTTATATATATTATTTTAATGTACCGAAGTACATATGATATTTCCATGCAGATATTCTGCGTCATCATACGATGAAAGAATAATGGAACAGAGAAAAATTCTCTCCGGCGCCGGGATTTGAACCCGGGTTTTCAGCTCTACGTGCTGATGCTTTATCCACTAAGCCACACCGGATACAACCCCGGCGTCGGATAGAATCGTCTCAGATTAAGCTCCAAACTCTTGGGTTCCCTCTAGTGGCCGCCTACATCACTACATTATACATGTCTATGATCGTAGGACCGAAGTCCACACATGTGCTGAGGTGCACTCGTATGAGTGCAGAGGGCAGAGGGCGGCCACTAGAGGGAACCCAAGAGTTTGGAGCTTAATCTGAGACGATTCTATCCGACGCCGGGGTTGTATCCGGTGTGGCTTAGTGGATAAAGCATCAGCACGTAGAGCTGAAAACCCGGGTTCATATCCCGGCGCCGGAGAGAATTTTTCTCCGTTCTATTACTCTTTCATCGTATGATGATGCAGAATATCTGCATGGAAATATCATATGTACTTCGGTACATTAAAATAATATACATGATATGCGTAAATCACTTCGTGATAAGACGGCGCTTATTCCGTCGGATCCCGGCCAACTAGTCACTCATACGAGTGCACCTCAGCATATGTGTGGACTTCGGTCCTGCGTTCATAGACATGTGTGATGTAGTGCAGAGGGCGGCCACTAGAGGGAACCCAAGAGTTGGAGCTTAATCTGAGACGATTCTATCCGACGCCGGGGTTGTATCCGGTGTGGCTTAGTGGATAAAGCATCAGCACGTAGAGCTGAAAACCCGGGTTCAAATACCGGCGCCGGAGAGAATTTTTCTCTGTTCCATTATTCTTTCATCGTATGATGACGCAGAATATCTGCATGGAAATATCATATGTACTTCGGTACATTAAAATAATATATATAACAAACACTAACCACACGTATAGAAATATAGAAACGGACATGGAAATGCTACACACTCAGTCGAAAAAAAAAACAGAAATTAAAAACACTAGAACAATACTTCTTCTTCTTCTTCTTCTTCTTCTTCTTCATCACTTCATGGTATAGGCAATCAAATGCCTGTTCCGTCTTCAAAGTCCTCCAGCCATCGTTTCCTAGGTCCACCCACCATTCTTCTTCCTTTAGGATGATATTGCATTATTTGTTTAGTAAGTCTGGTATCTGGCATTCTATCGGCATGTTCTTTCCAATTTTGTTTAAAAATCTTTTAACCTTTCATTTATATTAAACATTTCTAACTCTTCTCTTATGCTTTCATTTGTTATTAAGTCTGTCTTCGTACATCCCTTCACATTTCTTAGAAATTTCATTTCTGTCGTCTGTATTTTGCTTTGTTGCTTCTTGGTTAATGTCCAAGTCTCACTTCCATATGCCAGCGTAGGTACAGCCATGACTTTATAAAACTTTAATTTTGTGTCTTTACGTATTTTGTTTCCAAATGTTATATTAATTGTACCACATACTCTTTGAAAATTACATATTTTATTGTCCACGCTATATTCTTTATCAAAACCAACATTACTTCCCAAGTAATTAAAATGGCTTACCTGTTCTATGCAGCAGTTATTTATAGCTATTTTTGTTCTAATGGGTCCTTCCCTATGAATGCCATTACCTTTAGAACAGTACTTAAGACAAAAAATCACACCCACAACACATCTCAATACACAACTAAATTTCAGAACACACAACCTATTCGACTCCACACTACCAAACAAAATGGCACTCCGATCAAAACAATAATTGAAGAAACCGGAAGAAGCAAGGGCTAACTAGTTCTGATGTTGACTGAAACGAAAGTCGAAACAAGTCAACCAAGTACCGTATTTGCTCGCGTAATTTGCGCACTTTTTAATTAGCTTTGGCCACTGGAAAATTGGGGTGCGTAAAATATGCGGATTTTTCAAATAAGAGGTCCTGTTCTGAGTTTATCTCAATTAATACATGTATAGGTAAGTATTTACGGTAGGGCTAATTTTCTATACCGGTAACTTGTCTCTGCCAAGGACAAGCATTGTTAAAGTAGCGGGACTTTGGGGTTTCTTTCTGAAGCAGGTACTTCAGTTGCTGTGAATGACCTACGATGGACTGTAGGGAAGGAAAATCCCTACTACACTGAAAAAAAATATGTACGTAATCCCTATTACACTGAAAAAAATATGTACGTAAAATGTGTGCGCAAAATACACGGAGCAAAAATAAAGTTCAAAATAATCCCTTAAAAATTAGGGTGCGCAAAATACGCGGGGGCGCAAATTACGCGAGCAAATACGGTAATATACCACCAGTTTTATTAATACTAGAAAATCGTTATTATATTAACTATATTCTTAAGGAATATAATGCTTTGAATGTCAATCGATACCATTATTGATCAATAGAGAAATCGACGTTTTCATAAAAATTAAAAACCAAGAATGTAGCTTTTCAATTCTTATAAATAAATCTATTACTGTAATAAATATATCTCAGTACTTACTATGGCGAGCGAACTCTATTGTTCAAATAATAAAAATTACGAATTTCGAAAACCGTTTAACTTTCAAGACTTGTCTAACAGATATATAACTATTTCAAATGTTTTCCTATTTTGTCACTTCTGTCAACTTAATGTCTTCTGAAATAAATCAACGAGAATTTAAAGAGTCATAAATTCTATATACATTTCCATAACGTTTCAGTGCTATTCAATGTTGCAATTGGCGCAATAAACAATTCGCTTGCAGTGAGGTCGAACAAATGCTCAACGTGTCACGCGGAGTATAAATGTTCAAGGCATGCAATCAGATTGCTCTTCGAAAAGCCGTCTACAGTACAAAGGGTAGCCTACTACATCTAAGACTACGGTAAGAATCACGCTACACGGTGCCTTTTCGACAATGTGTCAATAAAAATAATTTTTCTCATGCTGTTTGCAAGTTTTCCGTAGATTTCCTCACAGAAGCGATTAGTATAAAATCTCCTAGTTCAACTGTCTCTAATAACCATTGTTACCATAACAGATAATTATATTCTGTAGGACCCAAAATTAATCTATTTTTCTCCTCTAATAACCATTGTTACCATAACATATATTCTGTAGAACCAAAAATTAAACTTTACGTAGATTCTTCGCCCAAGAGTGCATAATATTGTGGAATCTCGGCCACCAAATTACTCAATTGAGTGCGCTCCTTGTATAATGGCAGTGGACTTAATATATGTCAACATACTGGAGTCAGACCACGAAGGGAAAAACACTAGAGGAGAGGGTTTCGATCCGGTGTTGTGGATAGAACTTCGGCGTAGCTCAGTGGTTAGAGCACTTGGTACGTAGAATCAAGGACCCGAGTTCGATCCCCGGCTCCGAAACAATTTTTTTTCCTCTAATAACCATTGAATTTTAGATAGCCTGAAGCGTGTGTTGAAATCTATGTATGTTAACACAGTCATCAAAATATGTGGCACGCTACTTTATCCACGTAGGGCGTTTTATTCTGTATTCTTAGTCATATTTTCATCACTGTCATTTTTCCTCATATTCCTCAGGTGTTTCAATTGCCTACGCACATTTTCTTTTATGCCAGTTATCTTTGATAATCCTATTTTAGTGGTCAATTTTCCATGGGTAAAATGTAAACTGAGATATTGCCACAAAACCAAGATAATTATGTTTCTGAAACGCAAAAGAAGCGTTATTGTAGTTTTTCAATCCGTAAACCTGGATAAAATAATTATCAACGTTGGTGAAAACGGCTGTAAGTGGCAGTAATCTTTATTTATATTTATTTCTCATTTAATAACGATAGTTACGCAAATGGAAGTATTCGTATCGGTTATGGTTCATGTGTGGCTGTAGCGCTATGCTATTTTTAGAGAATATTCTTATTACTGTGTACTTTAATCTAGTCCCCAATATTTTTGTTTCAGCATTATTCAGTAGGATGCTACTACAAAAGATCTTGATAGTGGTATTTCTTGCAGCGACAGTAACAATCCAAGTAAGTAAAATCGAGAACCGTTGCATATTTTAATAATTTCACACGTGAACACAAAATATTTCTAAGAGATCTGTCGCCTTTAGTGATCTGACTGATGATAGTGTTCATATTAAAGGACGTTAAGATCCTATCATGTCTTCCTTCGGGAGTCCCATGTGGTAGATTGTTGTTTTTGTTCTTTAGTCAACTGTCCGAAGATAGATACGAACTTCATACGTGATACCAACACGGCACCACTCATGAGGCAACTAGGCCAGAAAATAATGGAGTAGGGTGGCCACTTCCTTTTCCCGTGTGGTAGATTGTGGAACGTAAAAGAACTCTGTCCCTGACATATTTCTTCTTTATTCTTGACACTCAACTGAATGTGTCTAACAGTGCTCGTTTTCATACTCTCTCTCGCTATCATAATATTAATACTCGATCACAACGCGATAACACGCTAGAAATTCCACTTCACACATCATCTCTGTATTCCTCATCTTTCACTGCTGCTGCCTCTCGTTACTGGAACTCTCTGCCGCCTGAAGTCAAGGGCAGCCGAATATTGAAATCGTTCAAATCCAAGTTAGAAAATTATCTTATGACGATTTGCCAAACTAACTTACTATTATGACAAGTGTTGTATTGCATGTTTCCAGGTATTCACATTTTTTTATGTTCTAGTGATATTTAACTTATTTCATATTTTTGTTTTTATATTTTCCGATAAGTTGAGCTACATATAATCATAATTTTCCTTACTGTGTGTACTGCACTATTTTATTATTATTATTATTATTATTATTATTATTATTATTATTATTATTATTATTATCATTATTATTATTATTATTATTATTATTATTATCAATAATTGTCTTATTTTTTATACTTTGTATGTTTCATTTATTTTGATCTGCTGTTCACATTTTATTATGCTTTTTTCTTTCTTTCTGTATGTTATATATTATGTCTGATTTCTACTTACTTGTTGTTTACATTTTATTATTATTATTATCTTATTCAGTTTTGTGTGTAAAATTGCAGTGTACTTTGTAAATTTGTAGTGTTTTTTGTAACGCAGTTTCACTCCTGGTTGAGTGTTAGAGAAGGCCGTATGGCCTTAACTCTGCCAGGTTAAATAAATCATTATTATTATTATTATTATTATTATTATTATTATTATTATTATTATTATTATTTTGTTCATGACATATCTGCGGACAACAATAATCCTCGATATCCCTTTACATTATTTAAACCATTTTCAAATAGTCTGAACTGTAGTTACGCCTTAGGTTTCGAATGAGGTACTTGGCCTGTTTTGATATGTCACTCTAAACAATTCATATTAATATTTTAAGACCACTAATGTGATATAAATGTTACTAGCGGAAGCGATGCACCGAGACTGCCCTCGGTCATGGATTGGAATTTCGTTTGGGATGATTACATGATTGGTTCTCCAAATGTAAGACGAATATCCAGTGAACCCATGAGGTATCATGGAACTCATTTCGCTGTAAGAATTTCATTGTAGCCAGACAGCCAATGATATAATGTCATTAAATAACGAGTTCTAATGGTCTTGCTTTCAGATTCACCATCATACGATGTTGATTCTTTTTTATATTTCCATTTCGTACAATATTATGGTCACGAGACATAGGTCTAATCATATACTTAGTCTTTTCGCGATTTATTTCCAACCCTATCTCTTTACTTGCTTCAAGTAAATTCCGGTGTTTTCACTAATGATTTGTGGATTTTCTCCTAATATAGTTACATCATCCGCATAAACAAGGAGCTGATGTAACTCGTTCAATTCCAAACCCTCTCTGCTATCCTGGGCTTTCCTAAGGGCATATTCTAGAGCAAAGTTAAAAAGTAAAGGTGATAGTGCATCTCTTTGTTTTAGCCCGCAGTGAATTGAAAAAGCATTCGACAGAAACTAGCCTATATGGACTCTGCTGTACGTTTCAAAGATACATTTTAATTAATCGAACTAGTTTCTTGGGAATACCAAATTCAATAAGAAAACTATATTAAAACTTCTCTTTCGACCGAGTCATATGTCTTGATGAAATCTATGAATAACTGTTGTACTGTACCCTTATACTACCATTTTTTCTACAATATCATGGAACAATCTACCCCTATTAATATTCCCACTGTTTATTTTCAGAATGTGTTTTCTCAACTAGAATCACTAGACTCGGTCAAGTTCAAAATCTGCAATCCATGTAAGTCTTCTTTTGATTTCACTATGCTATATCACAATGACAACCTAAAATTGTATATTTTCAAGCCTAGAGGAATAGATGTTAATTGGGAGGAACATAGTCCATCTCTGAACACTTCAGCCCAAGGAGATTTCTTTACACCCATGATGAAATGAGTTCCGTGCCGATTGTTCTGCCAGGCTGAGTCAGTTTCACCACCCGCAACGAAGACATTGATTCGATTGTGACATGAAAAAAGAAACTCCATCTTAAAAATCAATCCTGGAAGGACACAAGCAATTATATTAGGACACAAACGGCAAACCAACGTTGTAAAACACCTCGACATTTCCCCCGTTAAAGTAACTACAGTGCATATCCCTTTCAGTTCTTCAGTAAAAAAAACTTGGCATTCGCATGGATAATAATCTCAACTGGGACATGCAAATCACAGAAACCTGCGAAAATTACATTCTATTATCCATGTGCTAAAAAGGATAAATGTTCATCTTCCCTCCTGCTCAAAAAAAGTCCCTTGTGCAGACGCTTGTATTTCCCTACTTTGACTATGCCGACATTTTACTGACTGACCTCTCCAGCGACAACAGAACGAAACTTCAACGTGCTCATAATTTGTGTGTACGTTTTGTAAGCAATGTTCGTAAATATGATCATATTACCCCATCCCTGGAAGCAATAGGTTGGCTTAAACTAGATAAGAAAAGAAATTTACTTCTCCTTCTCTTAGAAATATTGAACTCTTCTATTCCTTCGTACTTGTCTTCCTTCACTTACCTTTCTTCCCACCATTAAACACATGCTCTCGCCATGAAACAACACTAACAATAACATCTCATCGCACCTCCTCATACTCATCCTCTTTCACAATAGCCCTGCCAAGACTCTGGAATTCGCTACCTGCTAGCATCAGAGACTATCGAAATAAAATTTAATTCAAACGCAAACTTACTAGGCACTTGGTCAGTAATTGAGACTCGTTCAGACATGGTTTCTTGTAAATAGTTCTCTTAATCTATCACAAAATATTTCAATATCAAGTAATTTTATCACTATAAAATTTTGTTATTCTAGGTTAAATTTGTAATTCAGTAAACACAAAAATAAATATTATTTATTCTTAACTTCTATGAAAAATTGTGTAGCTTTCATTAATCAGATAATCTTTTAGTACTTTGATTTTTATTATAATTGTAAATTTAAAACTAATTGTAATTTTATTCTTCATATTTAGTTGTAATCCCCTAGTAGAGGGACAGAGAATGCCTGACGGCCTAATCTATACCATGTTAAACAAATACTATTAATACACAATCTATATCAGCGGTCGTCAGCACAGAGCACCCAGAGCCTAGCGTCTCTTACCCGCGGAGAACACAATGCACCATGGTGCACTCGTAGCTGCTAGCGGGTATGCTCTCTACCTCTTCCTGCTGCACGATGGGGCACACGGGAAGCTCCGCTTACTCTCTGCACATTTTAGCGAGTGCTGACGACCACTGATCTTTATCATACCTTATTTCCTAGATCTAAACGAGTAATTATGTCTTTTTAAAGTCCAGACTAAACACATAATATACTGTAATCGGCTGTAGTATTGTAAAGAAGACATTACAATCTGAAATCTATACTCCTTAATTAAAGTTTAAGAATTCTCTTTGTTAAATTACATGTGAGGAATATTAACGATTTCTATATTAATTTCTGAAATTAAGTAATTTTGAGTAACAAAATTGTTAAACATTTATGATATATTTCTTGTACACCTACATGATGTTTAAGGAAAAAATAATTTTATTTCTAACTCATGTCTTTATTATTATTATTATTATTATTATTATTATTATTATTATTATTATTATTATTATTATTAGTATTAGTAGTATTTATTTATTTAACCTGGTATAGATAAGGCCGTCACGCCCTCTCTGCCCCTCTACCAGGAGATTCCAACTACAATATGAACAATAAAATTAGAATTAGTATTACATTTATAATTACAATTACAAATAACATTACAATTAGTATTAAATTTACAATTACAAATACAATAAAATCAAAGTACGAAAAAATTACCTGAATAATGAAAGCTAGATAATTTATCATAGAGAAACAAAGAATATTTCATATTTACTGAATTACAAATTAAATCTAGAATAACAAAATTGTATAGTGATGAAATTACTGAATATTGAAATATTTTGTGATAGATTAAAGAAACTATTTACAAGAAATCAATTACTGACCAAGTGCCTAGTAAGTTTTCGTTTGAATTCAATTTTATTTCGACAGTCCCTGATGCTAGCAGGTAGCGAATTCCAGAGTCTTGGCAGGGCTATTGTGAAAGAAGATGAGTATGAGGAGGTGCGATGGGATGGTATTATTAGTGTTGTTTCATGACGAGAGCGTGTGTTCAGATTATGGTGGGAAGAAAGGTAAGTGAAGCGAGACAACAGGTACGAAGGAATAGAAGAGTTCAAGATTTCGAAGAGAAAGAGAAGTGGATGTAAATTTCTTTTCTTATCTAGTTTAAGCCAACCTATTGCTTCCAGGGATGGGGTAATATGATCATATTTACGAACATTGCTTACAAAACGTACACACAAATTATGAGCACGTTGAAGTTTCATTTTGTTGTCGCTGGAGAGGTCAGTCAGTAAAATGTCCGCATAGTCGAAATAGGGAAATGCAAGTGTCTGCACAAGGGACTTTTTTAAGCAAGAGGGGAGATGAACATTTATCCTTTTTAGCACATGGATAATAGAATATACTTTTCTGCAGGTTTCTGTGATTTGCATGTCCCAGTTGAGATTGTTATCCATGTGAATGCTAAGATTTTTTTACTGAAGAACTGAAAGCGATATGCACTGTACTTACTTTAACGTGGGAAATGTCGAGGTGTTTTACAGCGTCGGTTTGCCGTTTGTGTCCTAATATAATTGCTTGTGTCTTTCCAGGATTGATTTTAAGACGGAGTTTCTTTTTCCATGTCACAATCGAGTTAATGTCTTCGTTCAATTTATCTATAACGTCATTTACTCGGTCTAAGCGGGAAGAGATTATTATTATTATTATTATTATTATTATTATTATTATTATTATTATTATTATTATCATCATCATAATCATTATTTTGTTTCTGCCATTAATAGTAACGGAATATCTTGGTGCAGATCACACAGATATTTTCACTATTCATATTAATAATTTATTATTTTCAAAATTGTAATTAATCATTTCGATGTTTCTTTCAGTCAGCCATAAGGCATGCCACGGAGGCTTGAGATAATAGTCACATCCTACTCTCTTCTTCAAGACTTTCAGCAACATGCAAGATCGTAAGAGACTGGTAAAGAATAATGATGAAATAAATTGTCTCAACTGCAAATAATTTTAATTTGATTTACTTCATGCCTATCTTTACCTACATAAGATTTTTCATGTATCAATAAAACCCATAGAAGGAATGAAAATGTTATGTTTTATTTAAAGACGCTCGCAACTGCAGAGGTTATATCAGCGTCGCCGGATGTGCCGGAACTTTGTCCCGCAGGAGTTCTTTTACATGCCAGTAAATATACTGACATGAGCCTGTCGCATTTAAGCACACTTAAATGCCATCGACATGGCCCGGGATCGAACCCGCAACCGTGGGCATAGAAGGCCAGCGCTATACCAACTTGCCAACTAGGTCGACAGAAGGAATGAAGTTTAATTATTGTAAACCTCTTCCTCAAACTAGACCTCAACGACTGCCCTGGAGTTTGATTTTTTTTTTTCTACTAACGGGTATCGAAATAATGATGTAATGCGGTGGAAAGATATTCCATTCTGAAAACTCAATGCTTGTTATCCGTACTTTTGATCCAGAAAGTATAGATTTTATCATATCGTACATCTCCCTCCTTTGCAGTTTTACAGGATGTAGACTAGAGATGAACAAAACTAACTGCCGCTCTCGCTCGTGTTCGTTGCATTTGTCTTTCGAGTCTTGCCTCGTCATTCTCGCTGCGCTTCGAGTCTCGTCTCGTCATTCTCGTGCGCTTCGAGTCTCGCTCATCATTCTCGAAATAGCATTTGGTCGGCGTGGAAAGATTTCATAACTTTGAGTAACATACATCATTGAAGTAAATAACATTATAAATGTTTAAATGAGACAAAAAGACAAAACAGAACAGTATCTTAGTTATCAAAATGTTCTGGTTCTATTATATGATATTACCTATGGTTACACACATAGAAAAAAACAATTCTCAAATAAATTTGCATTTCTAAGAAACATAAAACATGATATCAATATCTTTTTACTTGAGATTGCGCAATTGATCTCAAACAAATGAAAAGAAAATTCCTAGCCTTTAATAAGGGCCTAGTAATTAAATAAAGACTGGGGAACGGATTATTATACACTGAAAGATAGAGATGATGTTTTCAGTCAGGTATAAACAACTGCTGACTTAGGGGCTACGGGAGTACGGGAAATGATCAATATCGAGTCTCGGAAGACTCACAAGCAGTCTTTACGTCAAGGACGCGACGTAATACAACATTGTCGTGCGGGTTTTCGGCTTTGCGGACGCTGTTAGTCTCGTTTTCTCGCTCGTTGTTCATCTCTAGTGTAGACTTTTTTTACAAATCCAAAATTTAAAATATGCATTACAAATCCACAATTTAAATGTAATAGAATATCTGAGGTTCTCTATAATAAAATACAAATAAATCGAATAATTAAAGGAAGAAAATCTCATCTAAATAAGAGGAATCGGGGAAGGATGCAAGAATACTTGTAGCATCACCGCGCTGAATGGCGATACCAATGCGCTGACGTAGATACTGATTGCTTCGAGGGTCCCCAGAAAGCTGCACTAAACTTCTGCCTATGGTGGAGATGAGAGCTTTGGCTTCACTACACCATGATCCAAACGTTTCAACCGCAAAAGGGACAAAAATATAATTATCTGCAAGATGTTTATATTTATGGTGTTTACTGATAGCGGGACTTTCTGCTGCAGATCCTGGTGTCTTAGAGGTTGAAGACAAATGAGAAGGAGCCAGTGTATCCACATATGTGGAATCTCAAATTAAGGATTTGCCTACACGCCACGGGACTAGAGTCAGACCATCGGGTCTCTTGCCGTCTGAACGGCTGATCCCGGAAGGTTCTAAGATGGATGGAACCCTTGAGGATGTTAGTGCTCTTTTAATGATGTCATTGAGCGATGAATGACGACAGAGACGCCCCTTACTCATGACACAAGTTAAGGCATGGTGGCTATAAGAATCTACAATATTGCCACAGATACATATATGAATGTGACAGATTTTGCAACCGAGGCGTAAAGCCACGGAAACTTTAAAGAATCTGGGATCCATAAGAGTACCGATGTTAGGGGAAGAAATTGCATGAAGCCAAGATCCTGAAACATTTTGTTGGAGAGCCAAAAAACGAACACGATCTGTATCTGAAGAAAAAGATGACTGAAGGGACTCCTTAACAAGAGAGATTAGTATTTCATCCCAATTCTTTTGAACCGCTGGAAAAGACGGAGGATCAGAGTTATTGGAAACCTCATCCCATCGAACTAAAGCCTCCTGCACAAAAGGGATCTGAACCGAATCACTGTAAGAGGGAAAAATAGATTTGATTTGGTCCAAAACCCCGTGCGCAGAAGCTAAAAATGAAAGAAAATAAGCATAGGAAACAAAATACTGGAATAAACAATTTTATTTAAATATTAAGCTAAAACCCACCATCTTATACTGAAGAACAAGGTACTGAGATTAATGTTGAAAATGACAACAGAGTTGTGTACTACAAATATATCAACCAAAATTCAATCCTACAAAATTCCAATAACAGTTTCATCAAAAGGTGTCAGAAAAATATGTATCATACGAACGTCAGTTTGAACAACTCCTTTCACATAGCTTGGTTCGTACACAGTTATTAATATGCGGCATGTGAGAAAACAATATCATCCAGCTGTTGCTCATGTTTGCCTATCAGGCATGCATTTATTTATTTTCCAGAATATTTGGACATAATTTGGATGCAGTGCTTGGCTTAGTATTGAAATTACGGTTTTCGCAACAGAGAATAAAGTCTATTATTCAATACTATTTCCGTTCATACGCATTTAGATGTTCAAATGGCCAAAGTTTGAAACAAATTTCAGATGGCTTTCGTGCGATGTTTCTCAACCCGCCACTGAGTAACGATTGTGTTACAAGTTGCTGACAAGTTTCGTCGTACAGGAAGCGTTCTCACTCAACGGAAGTGTTGCACAAGTAGACCAGTGGCAGAGACAAACAATATCCAAATAAATGGTTAGCGAGCATGGAATTTAGTTTTGCAAGTCAATATCCATTTTCAGTACTGTTTGCTCTGATATACAGGGTGTTTGAAAAATACGGGGCATAATTTCAGGTATGGATTTCCCACATGTAGACAATCAAAATAGTTCATTACAACATGTGTCCGGAAATGCTTCGTTTCCGAGTTATGGCCTTCACAACATTGAAATTCACCGGAACGTTTTTCTTTCCGCAGGTCGTTGCCGTCAAAGGAGACATTAAGAGGGCACTCTGACAGTTCATTCCGAGGCGAAGGTTACATTCAGTGTTGTGTAGGCGTTAGACTGTGCGACGTGTATTCAAATCAAGAGCTGGCAGAGATATACTTCATGTACGGTAAGGCGGACGGCAATGCTGCGCTGGCTCGTCGTTTTAGCCAGGAGAGGTACCCACAGCGACAATGTCCAGATCGGAAGACATTTGTACGTCTCCATTACCGTCTGTGCGAGTATGGAAAATTTAACTCTCCTGGTTTGGGAAGGCGAAGACCAAGATCTACAACTCCAGAAGTACAGGAGGAGATTCTGGAGGCTGTGAACATGACTCCTTCTATCAGCACACGAAGGATAGCGTTGCAAGTCAATGTTCCTCATACGACTGTCTGGTGCCTGATTTGGAATCCCTTCGGAATCGAATTGTGGCATGTTCTGAGGACATACGCAATACTCCTGGAGTTTGGGATCGTGTTCCCAGGTCAATGAGACAACGATGTGAGGTCTGTATTCAAGCGGGATATTTTGAACATCTTGTGTAATGACAACGACTGCGGAAAGAAAAACGTTCCGGTGAATTTCAATGTTGTGAAGGCCATAACTCGGAAATGAAGCATTTCCGGACACATGTTGTAATGAACTATTTTGATTGTCTGCATGTGGGAAATACATACCTGAAATTATGTCCCGTATTTTTAAACACCCTGTATAATACAGTAGAACCTCTATTATCCGTGATAATGAAGGGGATGGACTGGACGGTTAATCGAAAAAATCAGATAATCCGTACCACAAAATATTTTCGTAAATTTAGTGAATAAGGGCTGAAGTTTCGTAATTTCCTCCGTGGTCTTATGTTTAACACGCTAGGCAGTGGATCAGAAGTTCACTATTTAAGTTCGGTTGTCAACGACATGCTTTTAAAGGACAAGGGAACTTATTGTAATGACTGTCAGCGGAAAGATAGGAATAGTAGGCCTAAAGGTCTCATGTTGTAGATTTACATACTGTATACACTTTATCCTTGATTTTTATTAAATCGCGCACAGTTGTAATATCAGTCTCGTATTCTAATGCGAGATAAGCAACAGTTTCTCTTTCCCCAAATCGCTCAATTATTTGCATTTTTTCGATACTTATCATAAAAAGTTTCCTTTTGACACTCGTGGAATACATTTTATATAGAAGTTGTACAGTACGGCAACTCAAACAGTAGACCAAACTGTATAGTAAGTGTTAAGACTTGTAATAATACTCTCTAGAAAAAATACGTATTTCAAAAAGGCGTATGACTCTGTTAAGAGAGAAGTTTTATATAATATTCTTATTGAATTTGGTATTCCCAAGAAACTAGTTCGATTAATTAAAATGTGTCTTAGTGAAACTTACAGCAGAGTCCGTATAGGCCAGTTTCTATCTGATGCTTTTCCAATTCACTGCGGGCTAAAGCAGGGAGATGCACTATCACCTTTCCTTTTTAACTTCGCTCTAGAATATGTCATTAGGAAAGTTCAGGATAACAGGCAGGGTTTGGAATTGAACGGGTTACATCAGCTTCTTGTCTATGAGGATGACTTGAATATGTTAGGAGAAAATCCTCAAACGATTAGGGAAAATGCGGAAATTCTACTTGAAGCAAGTAAAGAGATACGTTTGGAAGTAAATCCCGAAAAGACTAAGTATATGATTTCGTCTCGTGATCAGAATATTGTACGAAATGGAACTATAAAAGTTGTAGATTTTTGTCCTTCGAAGAGGTGGAAAAATTCAAATATCTTGGAGCAACAGTAACAAATATAAATTACACTCGGGAGGAAATTAAACGCAGAATAAATATGGGAAATGGCTGTTATTATTCGGTTGAGAAACTTTTGTCATCTAGTCTGCTGTCAAAAAATCTGAAACTTAGAATTTATAAAACAGTTATATTACCGGTTGTTCTGTATGGCTGTGAAAATTGTACTCTCATTTTGAGAGAGGAACAGAGATTGAGGGTTTTTGAGAATAAGGTTCTTAGGAAAATATTTGGGGCTAAAAGGGATGAAGTTATAGGAGAATGGAGAAAGTTACACAACGCAGAGCTGCACGCATTGTATCTTTCACCTGACATAATTAGGAACATTAAATCCAGACGTTTGAGATGGGCAGGGCATGTAGCACGTATGGGCGAATCCAGAAATGTATATAGAGTGTTAGTTGGGTGGCCAGAGGGGAAAAGACCTTTGGGAAGGCCGAGACGTAGATGGGAAGATAATTTTAAAATGGATTTGAGGGAGGTGGGATATGAGACTGGATTAATCTTGCTCAGGATAGGGCTTATGTGATGGCGGCAATGAACCTCCGGGTTCCTTAAAAGCCAGTAAGTAAGTAAGAAAAAATTCGTACTAATATAACGTACAGTAGTACTTCATATGTTTCTGTCGCAAAAAAAGAAAAGAGAGAGATAGATAGTCGGATAATCCGTCAATCGGTTAATAGGGTTTCGGATAATCGGTGTTCTACTGTATGCTTGAATAATGAGAAAAATAATAATTTTCAATTGAATTTAACATTGAAAGAGAAATGGTTGCAGTATTTCAAGGATCTCTGGACCCAATAAGTCAAAGTAATTATAAAATCTAATAAAAATAGTTGCTGGTCTATACTACACTCGCGATGGGATGGGATGAGATGTTGGGATGCCACAGGGGAGTAAATAAATAAATAAATCAATAAGTAAATAAATAAATAAGTAAGTAAATAAGTAAATAAGTAAGTAAATACGTAAATAAGTAAGTAAATAAGTAAGTAAATAAGTAAATAAGTAAGTAAATAAGTAAATAATTAAGTAAATAAGTAACTAAATAAGTAAATAAGTAAGTAAATAAGTAAGTAAATAAATAAATAAATAAATAAATAAATAAATATACCGCAGAAACAAGGCTGCAAACAAGTAAAGCAAGATTTTTTTTTTTTAGAAACATACGACATACAACAAATTTTTTGAGAGCAATACCTAATGAAACACAAGAGATCAGATGTTTGGAAGTAAAAAAGATTCGACAAAATTTGAAAATAAGCCAAATATCACATTTGATTCAAAGAGAAAAAGTCGTATGTAAAATACAAAATTGTAAAAATTGCAGGGAATGCGATTTCAATTTGAAAACGAATCAAAGACTGACGAAGAAGAAGGTAGGAAGATTATACAAAGCCAGAATATGGGAGAGGAACAGGCAAAATGCTTATATTGGAAGACAGAGGAAAAATAATAAAAGTTAATATTAAATTGTGTAATACAAGGACTTACTTCAGTCATTGGATTCCATTATTTAACGATGCTGTATCAACTACTAGTTTATTTAGCATCAATGGCTTGTTGGTAGCGAAATGGTATTTGGCGAGATGACACCAAGGATCCGCAATGTGTTTACCTGACTTTTGTCTTACAGCTTGGGAAAACCTGACATAAAACCTAACTATACTGTTTTCGCTGTAAGAAAAATCCTAATGTAAACACAAGCACGTGGCTGTCATACCTGTGATTGGTTCACAGTCGAAACACTCACACTACGCAGGAAAATATAGTCCGTATTTGGAAACCATCATCTTGTATTATTTGAAAATAAAAAATTGAATTCTAGTTGTTAAATACAATGAAACATATAACTTCACTCATATGTAAAACGATATGTAAAAGGAAAGCTACTTTTATATTTTGTTATGTACTATGAACGCGGATGAATACAAACAGTAATACCGAAGTAGTCTGTTCTTGTAACAAGCTGGCGCCACTTGAGCTCGTAGTTGTTCACGTAAGCACGTGGTACTGAAGTATGGCTTTTGCATCCTCGGTGTGTTCGGTTATTAAATATAAGAGTAGAAACCCTCTCAAAAGCGGAGAAAAACAAATAGTCTTAAATGTATATAATAAGTTATGTGAGTTTTAATTAGAGTAATTATAAAGTAAATGTTTCCTAAGCAAATGAATGCATAGCACTGAGGTTAGGCCTAATTGACGAGTAACGGCAAATGTTTAACATGAAACAGAATTTACAACAGTAGACGGAAACACTTACTGAGAATCTATGGCGCCAAACAGCGGCCAATGAAGCCTCACTTCAGTCACGTGCTATTGTTTATATTAGGATTTTATAGCTAACCAGATGAAGTGGGAATCGAACCGGATCAGCAGGTAAACGCTATACCGCTAAGTTTTGCCGGTGACTCACGCGTTTAAGAAGGTGGTCGAAACGTCGTTCAGATATTTTAGTGTCATTTTACATTTACTTCGGAAGGTGACACATAACGTAAGCGAGTCTGGTGCTAGGAACATTATTTGACTTAAAAAGTAAAAGTAGAATCCAGATAGGAAAAAACGGCTAAAACGCGAGACCGATCAAGTCCAACTGTCACGGTGAATGCATGTCTCAAAGCGAGCTGCGTACAGAATCCGATGTGAAAACTCGGGAGAGCGGATCGCCAGGGAGATGGCGCTGCGGACGGCAATTACTATCATTACATTTTTCAATGAAGTGCTTCAAGGAGAGCGAACGTTTGACTTGACTATTACACTTTTACTACGTCACACTACTTTCGACCAATAAAACGGTAAGAAAGGACGTCTTTCAACCAATCATGGCTGCTTATCGCACAATTTTATCGCGTCCCTAGCATTTGTTTCTTTGTTTGCCAACATTTCAAACTACACTGGTCTGGACGTCAAAAAAACAGAAAATTACAAACCACTCCAGTCGATGCACAGCAGTTTCAAATATGACTCTCATTGGCATTCAAGAACAAGAGTTAATAAAGATCACTGGTCATATATGAAGATCACCATTCGGAAATCCTGAATAAGTTGAGGGATACACCATGTACATCAACGAGTTCACTTCTTTTACGCACACGTCCAATATAACATCAACTGAACCACCTACCACTAAAACATTCAAATTTGAAAATTGTACTTTCAATAATTGTTTCTTTTAAAATTATTCATGTTTATTTTTTATTTCATCATCGTTAATTAAAACGTTTCTTGTTTATTTCATCATCCCTAATTAAAACTTTTCTAACACTTGTTTATATTATTTACGTTATGTTTTTTATAGCTTCTGCTATATGATATTATGGATAGTCACGTATTAGAGATTGTTTAATACTAAGATTTATTGAAAATCGTCTGTCAAATAACGTTGATTACTGGGATCCGGATGATTGAAGTGAAATGCAAATGTTTTAATAAAAATGAAACTGAATCAACAAAGCCTTCTTGACTAGTAACAGTCCACAGAGTTCAATGAAGATTCCATAGTTGGCACAACTGATAGCAAGAAAACATAATCATAAAACACTACTGCCATCTAGCGTAATGTTGAGATGGTACAATAATACATTTGAAGACAGTTGTATTTTCGTAAGCCAATTAATATTTTATTGTATTGGAGTACTTTGTTACTTCTAATCTTTATATACTGTCTTGTAATCGTGTAATAGTAAATTAAATCCCACTCGAGTTTTGATTTTCTCTAGATAAATCAAAACCTCCAGTGAGATTACTGTTGATAAAATTTGAGGACATTGGCTTTATATGAGCGTTAAAGTTACTCAGCATCGTGTGATGATAACGTAACCGAGATGATGCACGTTCTTTTTTTTAGTTGATTATTTTATTAAGCTTTATCAACTGCTATGGTTATCTAGCGTCTCAGTGCTATGAAGGCGATAATGCTAGCGAGCTGAGTCCAGGGTCCAGCGCCGAACGTTACGCAGCATTTGCTCTTAAGAGTGAACGTCCACAAATATTATCAGAAAATGCAGGCTCTATATTTCTAAAATTTTTCAAGAAAATCAACTCACAATTGGACAAAAATTAGAAGGTACCACAATAAGACTTATTAGAACTTAAATACCTGAAAAAGTATAAAAAAAGTTTACTAATAATATTTTTCAAACCAGTTTTATCTGAGTATTAAAAAAAATTCTGCAGTTACATCATTTAGTAACCATAACATTGTTATGGTCTCTCTGACAACTTTAATATTTTTCCTGCATGTAATAAACCCTTATAACTGAAAAGTAGACTACTCTCAGACATGTAGAGTTGTTTATTTTAATACAGTTAATTCTTTATTTGTCCTATATAAAATATATTGAAATTTACATAATGTTTTGTGACCTAATTTCTCTATTTTCAAAGAAATGGGCATTATTGTAGTCTACCTTCTGCATAAATGCACGTTAAATCGGTGTACAAAATTTTAGAATTCTGTCTCTAATGGTTGTGAAGTTATGAAATAATATGTTCGAAAATTTTCAAATTTTGAAAAATTTAATATAAAGTAAAAAGTGAATTTTTTTAAATATTATTAGTAAACTTTTCATACTTTTATCAGATATTTAAGTTCTAATAAGTCTTGTTGTGGTACCTTGTAATTTTTGTTCAGTTGTGAGTTTATTTCCTTATAAAATTTTAGAAATTTAGAGCCTGCATTTTCTGATAATATTTGTAGTGGTTCACGTACATATGCCCTTAATGCGTTCATGGAAAATACTATTACCTGGGAATAAAAACTATTATTAAATTAGTCTGTAGTGAGAAACGCCGATGAATTCTCTGACGGCACGGATTTTTTTTTCTCTTTTTTATAGTACTTAGTAGAGAATAATGCATGTAGGTCATTACACCGTCATTCATATTACAATGTAATAATTCTCGCCAAACATTCTTAATTATACAGTATCTGTCTTTAATTATGTATTTTAATTTTATAAGGTATTTCATTGCTCTATAGATCGGCTGAAAATAGGTGTACAATTATTACTTGAGATGTCATAATTTATTAATAAGGAAAACAAATTTAAATGTCACTCACAATAAAAGGCAAGGACATGGATTCTGTATTCATACACAATAACGGCGAACCCTGCTCTTCTAAAAACCTGAGAGAGATGTTTTTTTCTGTTGGACACCAATGGTGATAACTGGGTAGGAATATAATAATAATAATAATAATAATAATAATAATAATAATAATAATAATAATAATAATAATAATAACAACAATAGCAATAATAATAATAATAATAATAATAATAATAATAATAATAATAATGATTTATTCTAGCTGGCAGAGTTAAGACCGTAAGGCCTTCTCTTCCACTCAACCAGCAAAAAGTATATATACATATGTATGAACTTACAAAGAATTCAACAATTTGATTTAGATAAGAGTTACATGTATACAAGAGTTATTTACGAATTAAACTATAAAATACTATGAACTATTAACACAAACTGTGTAGCAGAATTAAACTAAAATACATTGAATGTTAATATATTTAAAATAATGATAGATAATAGAAAGAGATTATTATGAGGCAATTTTGAAACTACACCACTATCAGGATGCATGTCTAAAGGAAGGAGTAAAAATATAGACAGGGATAGCTTAAGTCAGTATGATTGGAGTGAAATGCTAAGAAGGTTATCTTTTAAGCTGTTTTTAAAAGTATTTATTGTCTTGCAGCCCATAATACTTTGTGACAGGGAATTCCATTGACGTGAGGTGGATACTGTAAAAGATGATGAATAACAAGATGTTGTATGAAGAGGTATACTTAACGCGCCAGAGATAAGTGATCTGGTATTATTCCGTGATTAAAGTATAGATAAGAGAAACGAGACGAAAGGTAATTTGGTGTTGAAGTGTGCAGAATTCGAAAGAGTAAAGACAAAGAGTGTAAAGCTCTACGTTCTTTAAGTCGGAGCCACGAAAGACTTGCGAAAGACGGTGATATGTGATCATATCGTCGGATTTTGCATACGTATCTGACGCACATTTTCTGAACTCGTTGTAACTTGATATAATTTCTGTAGAATATATTTAAATTATGAAAAATCTGCGATATTTTTGTCACTCACTATACAGTTCTCTGTCACTCACATTACTTGGTCAGAATTACTTGGTACAAACATCATTTTGAAGTACAGTTTATGTTAAGGAGACATTACAATATATCGTTAACACATTACAAAATGAAATGCAAAAAAAATCATACAAATTCCAGCACTTGAAAAAGTAAATAATGTCTGTCTTAGTATACAATTACCGATTATACGAGTATTGTACAACTCAGGGCTTTGGAGAAATCATATCTTAAAAGAGTTTAATTATATAATGATGTAAGATAAGAAAATACTGACATTAAATCACTGTAATTCGGTAGGGACTAGGAATCAACACCTCATTGGCTCGCAGCGGAAGCCCTACTGACCAGACATGGTTCCATGACACTTCAATCCCTGAAGAAGATGACAGAGCTATACTGTTTTTGCTGTAAGAAAAATCCTAATGTAAACACAAGCACGTGGCTGTCATACCCGTGATTGGCTCACAGTCGAAACACTCACACGACGCAGGAAAATATAGTTCCATATTTGGAAACTATCATCGTGTATTTTTTGAAAATAAAAAATTGAATTCTAGTTGTTAAATACAATGAAACATATTACTTCACTCATATGTAAAACGCTATGTAAAAGAAAAGCTACTTTTATATTTTGTCATGTACTATGAACGCGGATGAATACCAACAGTAATAGCGAGGTAGTCTGTTCTTATAACAAGCTGCGTCACTTGAGCTCGTAGTTGTTCACATAAGCACGGGGTACTGAAGTATGGCTTCTGGATCCTCGGTGTGTGTGGTTATTAATCATAAGAGTAGAAACCCTCTCAAAAGCGGAGAAAAACAAATACTCTTAAATATATACTCTCTCTATTCCTCTGCACAGAACATCCTTCTACTCATCATCTTTCAGCATATCTATTCCACGCCTCTGGAATTCTCTCCCTGACCACGTCAGAGACTGTCGGACAATATCAAAATTCAAATTTGAATTAAAAAATCACATTCTAGTTCGTGGAATTGTTTGTTGAACACATGTCAGGTTGCGCAACTTCACCTTAACCCATGACATATAGTAAATATTGTAACTATGCTGTTGTAAAATTGAAAATTAATATGTAATGTATTTATTATTATTATTATTATTATTATTATTATTATTATTATTGCTATTATTATTATTATTATTATTATTATTATTACTATTATTGTCGGTTATCAATATCATCATTGCTATCTCTGTTTTCTTTCTTTTCGTTGTATTAGCTAGATGAGAGCACTATAATGTACTTTTGACTCTGTTGACCCTCTATAGGGCTTTAACTTAATTTGTATCATTTTCATCAATGTTTGTATTTCTTTTTTGTATTTATATGTGCTATCTGGTAGGATAGAAGAGAAGGCCTTATGGCCTTAATCCTATCAGATTAAATAAATTATTATTATTATAAGTTATGTGAGTTTTAATTACAGTAATTATAAAGTAAATGTTTCCTAAGCAAACGAATGCATAGTAGTGAGGTTAGGCCTGCTTGACGAGTAACGGGAAATGTTTACCATGAAACAGAATGTACAACAGTAGGCGGGAACACGTACTGAGAATCTATGGCGCCAAACAGCGGCCAATTAAGCCTCACTTCAGTCACGTGCTATTGTTTACATTAGGATTTTTCTTACAGCGAAACGATTATAGTCATCTAAAGCTTGGACGCAACAATCCAATTCACCTGGCTGAGAATACGAGAAGAATTTTATTCCATATCCAACGCCGGGAAAGCCAAAAGACTACAGTCGGATAATATTTCATTTCAAAAACACACTTCAAGATTAAGGAGATTACGTTTTCCATGTCTGCAGAGCTACCTCTGAAGGTTTCTTCAGGATTATGGGAAATCTTATAAAGTAAGCTTAATTCTGCAAATTTTTTTTATATATGTCTAATAGTAATAATCCCTGCTATAAGTTACATAAATATTTTAATACGAAATTAATATCGTTTGTTTGCATGACACAGACGTGGTGATTTTTCGAGGATTCTTGTGTAGGTTTACTGTTATTTTTTCTCTGCGAGCTGCCCTGCAGAGTTACAACGATCTGTTAAAGGTGCCGCTGGAGGACGGGGGTTGAAAAACTGCGCTTCACGTCCCATTTCGAGATCGTTATGCATGTAATTTGCAAGCGGCATCGAAAGCCCCACGTGGCTATTGAGATTAGTGTAATTGCCAATACAGCATTCCAGAGCCACCCCTCACTCTGCGGGGTTCGACCCCAATTAATGATTAGATTCACGCTTCAGATTAAGTTAATTTCATCCTAAATGAAAACAGATGCGACTATTACTTCTACTCCCACTGTTCCGATTTCACGTCTTTTAATTTTCTCAGCGGATTTCTGTTTTAAATAGGAATACCAGATATCCACAGTACATGAACTGCAGTGAAACCAAAAATAAATTTCATAATAGTGCTAACTGGGAACAAAACATCCTCTTCGTTTAGTTAAAATCAGCTGCCGGAAGATAATCGGTGCCAAAGATATCCAGATTTTCTCGGAAACACACTACTCGAAATAGTAGACTACTTTTGCGTATTCTGTTTGTACAGGAACATCATTTTATTTTTACTAACATTTCTAATATTAACCTGGCTATAACTTTAACGGTTGAGAACCGAAAACATCATTTGCTACTCCTTTCCACGACTGGAGTTCGGTGATACTGGCGTAAAATACAAATAAATCACTTTACTATGTATAGGAGGGAAGGAAAGTAGTTCATCCATTTCCGTAAAGTAGGCAATATCGCGATTTTGAGTTTGATAATTTTCATTAGATATTTCCTTAATAAAAATACAGTACTGTATGAACAATAAGTGTTTTTACTCACGAACTGAGTTATCCATTTGGACATATTCATAATGCAGTGTATATCATACTGTCTACAGCACATTATCGTACAAGATACAATATGAAGTTAAAGTGAAAAATATAATATGGATATTTAAACACATTTTTGAAAATGGTGGCCGTTCATTTCGATACAGACTTCAGTTCTTTTTTGCATGTTATCGCACTATAGACTATTGTACCTAATTCCATTTATCAGTTTCGTCCTTCGTATTACAAACTCATGTTGAAATAATTCTGTACCTACTCTATAAAATAGTACCTTACGTACTGTAAATTCAATCTTCACTTCTGCCCGATCCGAAAACATAAAATTACTCAGACATGCTATCTACGGTCCGTCCAAGTGGTTTTATCACAGGGTCGTAGAAAGGAGGAAAATAACGTGACAATTAATTAACGAGGTCCTTTTTACTTACTAGCTTTTAAGGAACCCGGAGGTTCATTGGCGCCCTCACATAAGCCCGCCATTGGTCCATATCCTAAGCAAGATTAATCCAGTCTCTATCATCATATCCCACCTCCCTCAAATCGATTTTAATATTACCTTCCCATCTACGTCTCGGCCTCCCCAAAGGTCTTTTTCCCTCCGGCTTCCCAACTAAAACTCTATATGCATTTCTGGATTCGCTCATACGTGCTATATGCCCTGCCCTTCTCAAACGTCTCGATTTAATGTTCCTAATTATGTCAGGTGATTTATTTAAGTTATTTTAAACAGCTGTATAATATTACGCAGACGTTCAATTCATAACAGAAATTAATGTTTTCAGAAAAGAGCTAAGACAGTCTAGCCACTAGCCTTTACAGACGAGCGAGCAGAAGCGGGTGGGGGAAATAGGGATGCGACGTAGGCAAATGGACAACAGTATCTGTGCGAAAATATGATTCAATATTGAAAGCTCTTTCGTCACTGGAAAACGCTAACATATTTCTGGAACGTACTGTACTCACTAACTCAGTACTGTTCGTGTTTACTATGACCGTAAGGCGACTTTGACTGTATACGCTTGGTTCTGTGTGTAGAACGGTTGGAAGTTTACTAGTAGAGGGGGTAGGATGAAGTACATTAAAAAACTCATGTACAATAAAAATTGAAGTAAAAATAAAATGATGTCCCTGTATTATTGTACAGCGAATTCTTTTGTTGTTTCTTCATATGAATTGACTTACTCGGGAATAACACAATTTAATATTTCAAGTGCTGTAAACAGTACTGATGAAGAAAAAATGTTAAATTTGTGCATGAAGCTAGTAAACAGACCATTAGTCGTCATATTACGAAAGGACCTCAACGAATATTGAAAATAAGGATCGTATTCAGGAACGTCACTTCAATTTCGCTCTCACTTACATTCAACTTTAGTAAGTAGGAAACGCAGAATTCGTATTCGGGCACAACTCTGCAGTAATTTACAATTCATTTTTATATTTCAATATGCCTAGTGAATTATTAAATAAGTATATAATAAATTTTCAATCTTAAGACATATCAACTTGCAAATGTTTATTTGCTATTTAATAAGATATATGAACGTTTTCGCCGTTTGGGGCATCTTCAGATATAACAAAAACATATAATCTGAACCTATAATAATAATAAATTATGCAAATAACAAGAATAAAGAACTATGTATGTATGCAATGCATGAGATTCATGAGCTTTATGTAAAATGTGAAATAATATAGGATAATTGTTGATATAATCTTTAGATTTGAAATTTAATTGGACGGATATTTTATACATATAGCTCACGTTACAAATAAAATATACAATTATGGTTAAAATTTGTCAATAATGTTAAAATTTATAATGATGATTGATAAAATAGTCGACCTGGTTGGCAAGTTGGTATAGCGCTGGCCTTCTATGCCCAAGATTGCGGGTTCGATCCCGGGCCAGGTCGATGGCATTTAAGTGTGCTTAAATGTGACAGGCTCATGTCAGTAGATTTACTGACATGTAAAAGAACTCCTGTGGGACAAAATTCCGGCACATCCGGCGACGCTGATATAACCTCTGCAGTTGCGAGCGTCGTTAAATAAAACATAACATTTTTGATAAAATAGATTTTAAGAATAGTCATTAGTTGAGGGTTGTCGTAGGGTATACGATAATTTGCGTAGATGATGTTCGTGTGTTATGTATGTATTTCATCTGAAAATTGAGATGGAGAAATAATAATAAGTGCAAAATATATGCAAGTTATTATATAGAGACACAGATAATTATTATAAGACTACTTACTGAAAAACGTTTAGTTCATTAGCGAACGTTTTTTCAGTAAGTAGTCTTATAATAATTATCTGTGTCTCTATATAATAACTTGCATATATTTTGCACTTATTATTATTATTTCTCCATCTCAATTTTCAGATGAAATACATACATAACACACGAACGTCATCTACGCAAATTATCGTACACCCTACGACAACCCTCAACTAATGACTATTCTTAAAATCTATTTTATCAATCATCATTATAAATTTTAACATTATTGACAAATTTATTTGTAACATGAGCTATATGCTTAAAATATCCGTCCAATTCAATTTCAAATCTAAAGATTATATCAACAATTATCCTGTATTATTTCACATTTTACATAAAGCCATGAATCTCATGCATTGCATACATACATAGTTCTTTATTCTTTGTTATTTGCATAATTTATTATTATAGGTCCAGATTATATGTTTTTGTTATATCTGAAAATGCCCAAGCGGCGAAAACGTTCATATATCTTATTAAATAGCAAATAAACATTTGCAAGTTGATATGTCTTAAGATTGAAAATTTATTATATACTTACTTAATAACAACTCTGCAGTGCCTGGGAAAAGTGACATAAGTCAGTTTCCACAAACTTTTTTTGATAATTTATTGACAACTTACACTGGTTTATGTCGATTTGATTTTTTCCTGTAATGAATTATTGTAACGGGAGAAATACCTATGTATTTTTTTTCCAAGCGAGCAGATGTTCCGTAAGCTGTCAATAAATTATCAAAAAAGGTTTGTTGAAACTGACTTATGTCACTTTTCTCAAGCACTGCAGAACTTTACTTACACTTTATCGTACATTAGCCAAAAAATTAAGATTTAAGATACGCTTAGCGCGCGTGCGCTCTACCGACTGAGCTACCCCAAGAACTAAAATGCGACAACAGACTCATCAACACTGGAATACTAGATGGACGACAAGCACAACCGGATCACTAACAAGAGACACCTACTTCCCAACAATCCACGACAGACTCAAAAGTCATCACTTCAAACCCACTTTCGTAACAACGCAGTTTCTTTCTGGACATGGGAAATTTAGAACTTACTTCGACAGATTCAACATTCCAGCAGACATCGACTCTACATGCTCCTGCCGCGAAGGCCTTCACAGTGTGAAACAGCTTCTATTTGACTGTCCTATAGGCCATTGCATGAGTATATGGAGAAAATCTTTTTTTAAATTTCCGAGATGCACCCCTTCTATGTTGTTTCACTTGATAAAATATGAGTGTATACCAAGTTTTAAGTAATTTGGTTATGTCTTGACCCCGCCCAACATGTCTGACTAACAAGACATTCTTTTCTTATAGTACATCCACATTGGAAGGCAGTTGAGATCCTTCTTTCGGTGTCAAATCTTGTAGTAAATTCCCTATGAGCCACGTTTTTTGGACCTTTTTCATCATCTTTTCTAAGCACAGGACGGTTTGGTGTGGACAAAAGGGGGCAAATCATTCCTTCAGGTGACTGCTTTTCCATATTTTCATTCATTGTTAGTTACAACTTGTAAAAGAGAAAGGCAATCAGTTTTTACCTTATAGCGAAAGTTATTATTGAGGTGGGCGGGGTCAGAATATGACCTAAACACCTGAAAATTTGTACACAAGTATGTTTCAATAATTGTAATAACATGGCGGGGGTGCACTTAGGAAATTTAAGAAAAAAATTTTTTGCAATGCCCTACTGTCCTATTATTGAAGCAAAGAGATTTCAAATAAAGACACATCTTCTGGACTGCGACACCGAATACAGGACTCCACTATGTGAAGTGATCAAAAAACCTTGTTGCTACAGACAATTTATAGACTTGTTAAACTTTATCTTTAAAAGAATGTAGATATAAGTTATACTTCACCATTATCTGTCTAAGAAATAAGTAGTATAGATAGGCAGTACACCGTATAACAAAACTAACACCCTAGCATACCGTTTGGTGAATTAGGGTTCCTTTCCACGGATAATTAATAATACCCCAGGAACTATACAGGACACCGTTCCGGGATCGATACCCGGCTCCGGAACAATTTTTACTTGAAATTATTCAAACCTGCTTTACCGGGAGCAGCTACTATCTGAAAGCCAGATTTGCATAATAATCAATACTATTTATATTTTTGTGTTCCAAATTTCATTTCATTTCATTTCTTCTTCTTTGTCAAAACCTAAACGATGTCTCATCTCTTGTTTCACACCACTTCTTCATATTTGTACGCAAGTTGTTTGGACTAGGCTTACACCTTCATCTGTGGTTTCTTCCATTTCAGTGTGTGTTCTAAAATAACAGGTTTTACACGAAATGTACTCAGCAATGAATGAATGAATTCCGCACTTTCTGCTGTGGGTTGAAAGCATTACGTCAATATGATGACGTCGAACACCAAGTTCACTTGCTTTTCATCTACTGGGTGTTCATTTCAAAGTGTGTCATGACGTCACTGTTGTGAGTCAGCGATTTGAAGCGAGTTTCAGCTTCTATATCAGAGAAGTTACCTACTGTTCTCCAACCAGGAGATCAACCGTGAAAGGAATGTGCTTACTATTGCGTCATCTATTGGAACGAAGTAGATATAGACGATATTACCGTTATAACGTCAGTTTAAAAACCATGCGCTCTACTCCATATTTTATTTCCTGTATAGGGAGATTAAAAGACCAGGAGATTAACCGTGATCTAATTTTGTAACTAGGGTAGTATAAACATGTGTGTATCAATGTTATTGTTTGTGCTGTGACAGCTAGCCAATAGAGATAAGAGTATGCACGTGTGTGACCTTATGACATCAACATTCATTCACAGCATTGCCCCGCTTCGTCTCAGTCCCCGAAGACTTTCTCGTGGTTGGACCATAGTATTAATCAAGGCGTTCAATCTGAACTTGAGAACGTGTACGGTATAACTTGAACGTCGTAGCAACAGATGGCGGTCTGTACGGTCTGTGTGCTACCATAACCTCTTTCGAACTGTGTTTTGCGCGGGAAAGTCGTACGCAGGGTATTTGTTATCATCGGTTGCGTACGGCAACATCCCACAACACAAATCAAATGCTCCGTGTCCATGCTGACCGTCGAAGTTAATGTCAGCAAATACATAAGTAATCGTCTTAACCCTCTCCACATATCCCGATAGTAAGAAAAAAACTCACCTCAGTACGTGTTTCCAAACAGTTCATATTCCTGCCGCTACCGGCGTTACGGTACGTATCGGTAAGTACTATTCAGAATGGACACCGTACTTGCTAGGCAACTTCTCTGGCACATAGTTAATACGCCTTTGCGGAAGTGTAGGAAGATTGAATTCTCTAGGCTCATCGGCTAGCCATGACACACTTTGAACTGAACACGCAGGGAAAGAAGGCAGAGGACGGACACTGGAAAGTTGTCTTTTCTCAATCGTACTATCAGGGACTGGAATGCTTTACCTGCAGACTTACTAAAGGCTTTACCAACAACCAAAAATGTATTTAAAAATAGGCTTAAGGATCTTACTAATAGACGGTAATTATACACACTATTTAAAGGGTGTAAATGATATGTTGTTAGTGAAGTGTTGTATCAGTGAAGAGTTATGTTGTGTCAGTGAAGTGTGTTGTATCAGTGAAGAAGTATGTCGTGTCAGTGAAGTGTGCTGTGTAAGTGAAACGTGTTCCTGTCAGTGAAGCTTTATAGTTTATAGTGGCAGTGCATAGTATTTGAACGTGAAATGTTTTTGAAGTGTTAGTGAAATCAGGATAGAATCAGTGAAATGTGTCGTAGTTCCATTGCAGTGAGTGAGTTGACAGCGAAATGAGTGTAATTTGAAGGGTACTTGTGCAGATATGAACACATCATACTCGTGGGTTTTAGTTCGATCTTAGTTTTAAGATAGAAATTAGATTTATTTCAAATGTTATTTTAAGTGATCGTTTCATTTAATTTAGTATATTCCCTGTTGTTGTTATTATTATTATTATTATTATTATTATTATTAATTATTGTTAGTATTAATTATTAGTAGACTTCGTGGAATTGCCACGAGAAACGCAAGGTTTACTGCGCACGCGGTATAGACTGTATGAGAAGGGGGCGTGCAACGGATGGGGTATGCATCTGATGTAAACACTGAGCAGTATACTGCGGTTACAATAAAACCTGTATCCTGCATTCAAGAAATGTAGTGAATGATCATTGAAGTAGGAAATGTCTAAACATGTAAATACACAATTATTTTGTAGTGAGATATATTAACTCTTAAAATTTAATGTAATATACTCACATCATCCTTGAATATGTTCACTGCAGTGAAGAGTTACGTACATTTTGAGCGACTGCAAAGTGAACCTCCTCCGGTGGTCACTTTAACAGTTTTTATTTTGGGAAAATGTACCCTCAACATCACACGATGTAATACGTACATATTTGAAGAACGGAAAGTCACTACTTTTTAGTACACCAACTTCAGATGTTTTGTCGTGACCTGATAGCACATCATTTATAATACGAAGTTGTGAATAGGCAGAATTTAGCAATGTTTCTCAACTTACATTTCACTTTTTCTGAAATTAGTGAATTGTTATTTTGGATAACGGTTTGTGATATTTTATCCACTATATTAAGGGCTTCTGAGAGTTGTAGTTTAGACGATTCTAACAGGATGATGCTTTTGGACACGATTTTAAAATTAGAATCAATGAACAGAATATCTTCCAATAGCTGTTCAGAAGGCAATGATTTTACAGCTGCAACAGCGGAACTGTCTGTGCTATCCAATGTATCAATTATCTTATTATTGTACCGTAATGTTCTGCATAATAATTAACAGCATCCAACCACGTTTCCCAACGGGTCAAGATTGGCTGCGAGGGTAAGGGTATTCCAGGGGCAATTGTTTGGAACAGCAACACTCTCATTGTAGTATGTTTGATTGAAGTCTTGTCTGCACTGAACAAATGTTAAGCTTTGACTAATCCAACCACAGTAATGCAGAAACAAGTGCTTACATAGGTATACATTAGCTGTAGCTGCTCTATCTATTTGGACAGGTCGCAACTCTTAACATGAACTGCTTATACTACGAGACTGAGCGGTCGCTCATCTCCTCTATACTACCGTACATCGGCAACCTGATTGCATGCTGCGTGTGGTAATTCAACGAAGTCTAATTATTAGTATTATTATTAATTGTATTTTTAATTAATAAGTTTATTACTGTCATTATTGAGTGTAATTAGTTATCACTGCCACCGGGTATATACCCACTGCAGTGTGAATAAATACATACATACATATTTGACTGTGTCAAGGGGAAGATAAGCATTGTTTCCGAATAAAGATCCGACACTTTACTTCGTATGACCTAACTTCTGACCTCAAGTCAAGATGAAGTGAAGTTGAAGTGACGTTCTTGAATGCGCCCCTAAGACGCAAAAATAACATTAAAATTGCGGTATTTCATTCATGCATTTTGGCCACTGCACCACTCTGCTCACTCAAGTCATTAGTTGTGTACGCACGCTGCCCTTGGTCGTGTTGGCGTCCTGTGGAGTTGCAGTCCGCAGTTGTGATGTATTCTCGCATTCCCCAACATCCCCTTCATCACCTCACTCCAATTTTGTACTTAATTTTCATTAACGTTGTGTTTTGTATCCCTCCCCTAGCGCAGACCATGTTTCGGCCTCCCGTGCAATATCTTATCTCCATGTGGAGCCGCCACACAAAACAATACTACAGTGATATGTTACAATGTACGGTAAAACAAAAAGCTTTCACAATTTGGTCACCGCCATTTTCCTATAGTTGTATAAGAAGTGGTAAGTAACGTATTTATTCGCATATTAGATCCCATTTTTTCCCTCTTCTTAACATTCTCCGTCCGGAACACTTATAACACTTATTTACTTACTTATGGCTTTTAAAGAACCCGCAGGTTCATTGCCGCCCTCACGTAAGTCCGCCATCGGTCCCTATCCTGTGAAAGATTAATCCACTCTCTATCATCACATCCCACCTCCCTCAAATCCATTTTAATATTATCTTCCCATCTACGTGTCGGCCTCCCAACTAACACTCTATATGCATTTCTGGATTCGCCCATACGTGCTACATGCCCTGCCCATCTCAAACGTCTGGATTTAATGTTCCTAATTATGTAAGGTGAAGAATACAATGCGTGCAGTTCTGTGTTGTGTAACTTTCTCCATTCTCCTGTAACTTCATCCCTCTTAGCCCCAAAATATTTTCCTAAGCACCTTATTCTCAAACACCCTTAACCTATATTCCATTCTCAAAGTGAGAGTCCAAGTTTCACAATCATACAGAACAACCGGTAATATAACTGTTTTATAAATTCTAACTTTCAGATTTTTTGACAGCAGACTAGATGGCAAAAGCTTCTCAACTGAATAATAACAGGCATTTACCATATTTATTCTATTGCACGAAAATTACTAACTTTAATCAGGCGTTCGTATAGCTGCATAATTGGTAAAGTCGTGTTGGGTTCGTTAGCCGAGTGTTTTAAGGCGCACAAGATATGTCCGACCAGCATATCGTGCCTAAAATCGCAGACTCGCGTCCCGGCCACTGCAGTCAATTGAGTTTGTGGCAAAGGATGGGGAGGGCCCATGTTAAACAATCAGGATAATGGTAGGCATGGAAGGTGACGGGGTTTCAGTTGACTGCAGTTGAAATGACTTTGCTTCTTTTTAAGAAGAAAAAAAACAATACAATATAAAAAATAAAATTGTTTTAAATTATTGAAAATTACTCTCAATTATTTAAATTAAGCCTAATGTTAAATAAAATTTGTATTGTACGAAATGGAAATATAAAAATAGGAAATTTATCTTTTGAAGAGGTGTAGAAGTTCAAATATCTGGGAGCAACAGTAACAAATATAAATGATACTCGGAAGGAAATTAAACACAGAATAAATATGGAAAATGCGTGTTATTGTTCGGTTGAGAAACTTTAATCATCCAGTCTGCTGTCAAAAAATCTGAAAGTTAGAATTTATAAAACAGTTATATTACCGGTTGTTCAGTATGGTTGTGAAACTTGGACTCTCACTTTGAGAGAGGAACAAGAGATTAAGGATATTTGGGAATAAGGTGCTTAGGAAAATATTTGGGGCTAAGAGGGATGAACTTACAGGAGAATGGAGAAAGTTACACAACACAGAACTGCACGCATTGTATTCTTCACCTGACATAATTAGGAACATTAAATCAGACGTTTGAGATGGGCAGAGCATGTAGCACGTATGGGCAAATCTAGAAATGCATATAGAGTGTTAGTTGGGAGGCCGGAGGGAAAAAGACCTTTAGGGAGGCCGAGACCTAGATGGGAAGATAATATTAAAATGGATTTGAGGGAGGTGAGATATGATGATAGAGAATGGATTAATCTTGCTCAGCATAGGGACCAATGGCGGGCTTATGTGAGGGCGGCAATGAACCTCCGGGTTCCTTAAAAGCCAGTAAGTAAGTAAGTTACATAAAATTTAAAAATAACAACAAAATTGATAAATGATAGGCTTAGACAATTTTGGTCTATAATAATAAGGTTGTTTATGTTAGTGTCGTGCAATGTTCGAATATGAGAGGGTATATCAACATACTACAAACTTCACCCTACTCCTTAGGCATCCAGTAATGAAGCATGTAAATTAAAATAACCGAGTCAGTTGAAAACCAGTCAGAGACCTTATGCTCGTTTCAAGTTTCCCGAGTCTCTGTAGAACCGAAGATTCCTTACATACGTTCGGTGCCTTTCTCCTCAGTTCCTCCTCTCCCTGCGCCTTTCACTTCAGTTGCATAAGGATGTCAGGCACATATTATCTTGAGAAGTTTCGCATAGTTATGAATATAGGTAATTTTTGTTGTTATTAATATGACTAAACATTCAGAAAAATATACGTATACATAAATCAAACAAAAAAAAAAAAAATATATATATATATATATATATATATATATATATATATATATAACGCATATGTTCTTAGTACCGACTAGTAATGTGCAATGTTCAAACATGAGGGTGGAAACCAACTTCGTCTTATTTCATGTAAGAAAAACTAATCGCAAGATATGTGCTTAAAATATTGAGCTTCGCATACTCTACAATATGAACCGAAGATAGTGTTTGTCATGCACGACGATGATGTGTAGATAGTATGAAAATTAAATTTCACTGCAAAACCAGCATTCTACCATTGACAATGATAAATCAAAATAGTACGTCTACGAGGGTGCTATTCATAGACATTTCGCAGCACGCGCTATGAGCGTACTAAGCTAGCCCCGGCTAGCCACTGGTTACTAGTACAGAATTCAAATCATATCCTATCGCTAACACTGGTTTATGAATGCGAAAAACGCTGATCATCCACCGGAAGCCCGCGCTAAAAATATCTATGAATACGGCCCCGAGTATTTACAGAGGATGAACCAAAGCCGTATATACCTTCCAAGTTGCTTCAATACAACCCATAGCATTCAAAACAGTGGGGAGACCGAAGAAACGCTGGTGGGAACAAATTTAAACCTTTGAAGACGGAACGGACTATAGACTATCATTATGGTGATTGAGAAGATGATGATGATGAAAAGAATGAATATGGAAATGAAGATAAAAAGATGAAGATGATGAATATGATGACGATGATGGGGATGAGGAAGAGGAGGAGGAGGGTGATGAAAAAGATAATAATGCAGATGGTGAAAATAATGATGATGAATGTATTGAAGATGATGATAAAGGTTAAGAATATGATGATGATTATGATTATGATGAAAATGAAGATGATGACAAAGATAAAGATAATATTGGAGATATTTAGGATGATAATGATGAAATTGAAGACGATTGCGAGGTAGCCTACATGAAGATTATGCTGGTAATGACGATAATGAAGATGATTGGTCCATCGGTGTGGAGTAACAGTATACGTGACTGTGAAACAAGCGGGCCTGGGACATGCTATCTGGTTGAGGTTTTTTTTTTTTTAAGTTTTCTCTCGAAGCATTAATAAGAAATGCTGGATAACTTTCGACGTTGGACTCTAGAGTCATTTCGCTGGCATTATCACTTTCATTTCACCTGTTGTTAAGTAACCGTAACATTTGATAAAGCGTCATGAAATAAACCAATTAAAGAAATATTTACTTACTTACTTACAAATGGCTTTTAAGGAACCCGCAGGTTCATTGCCGCCCTCACATAAGCTCGCCATCGTTCCCTATCCTGTGCAAGATTAATCCAGTCTCTATCATCATATCCCACCTCACTTAAATCCATTTTAATACATAGGTTGGATAAAAAGTAATGGCAACACTGCTGTCACGTGACGATGGTGCGTTCGAGAGTTGCCAGCTGTGTGGACATGAACAAGGACTGTTAGATGAGTTAGTGCAGCCAGCGGCGACACTACTTCATCAATCTACTGCAGTGTGTAGAACGTTCACTTTCATAGGGATAGTGCTAGCGCCCTAAGACCATCCTTACAAAACTAGAGCAACGTTCCTGGATCAAAATTAAATGACACGAGGTCATAGTGCACAAGAATGTTTTCAGGGACTGCGTGAAGCATGTGGCGATGCAGCGTTGCCATATCGCACAGTTGCACGATGGGTTAAAGCGTTCCGGAAGGCCTTGTTGCACCGGTACCAAAGGGAAGGTGACGACTTTCTTGGACGAATCGTCGCTATGGACGAAACCTGGACTCGCTCGTATGAACCAAACTTGAAACCCCAATCAAATGAATGGAAGCATCCCGGTTCTCCTCGTCCAAAGAAAATGTGCCCTACATAAAGTGCTGTGAAGGAGATGTTCATTGTGGCGTATGACATTGATGGGTTAATACTGCACCACGCTGTACCTTCAAGGCAGACGGAAAACGCGGACTACTGAAACATCCACCGTACTCACCCGATATGATCCATGCGATTACGATCTTTTCACCAAAGTGAAAGAACCACTGCGAGGGACCCGGTACAATACCAGAGATGAACTTATCCGTGCTTTAGGGCGGTCAATATGGAACATCAACAAAGATGGACGCGCTGATGGTGTACGACGCCTTCCAAACATTTGGAAAAAGGTAATAAATAAGGGGGGGGCGACTATATAGAAGGTACATAAATGTTGTACCCCTGTGAATAAAGCCATGTCAGAAATATCGAACTGATGCCATTACTTTTTATCCAACCCATGAATTATCCTCACATCTATGTCTCGGCCTCTCCAGAAGTATTTTTCACTCCCGCCTCCCAACTAACAGTCTATATGCATTTCTGGATTCGTCCAATGTCCAATTAAAGAAATATAAATTATGAAAATGATTTTGAAGATGATGGTATCATGAGTAAGATGAGGATGATGTTCAAGATAATAATGTAGAGGATGAAAATTATGATAATGATTACGATGATGAAGATGAACATGAAGATGAAGGAGAAAGTGAAGACGAAAAAGAGAGAGAGGAGGAGGAGGGAAGAAGAAGAAGAAGAATAAGACGATGATAATTATGATTAAACCGCTGGAGTGCGGGCCCTTTACCGTCAAGTTAAGTATGACTGGAACGTTCCGTGGCGATTGTACTGAACTCTCAGGTAAGCAACTCACTGTGCGTGCTTCAGAAGTACAAAGTCTTGCGTATATGAATTGCATACATACAATAATCACACATTTCGTACTTATCTAATTGATGCGATGTCGACGGAATTTTGCAGTCCGTGCGCCAGACAAGTTAAATGCACCATGTTGGAATACGGCTCTTTAAGTTGTTTTGCTGTCTTAATAATATATGGAGCTGCATCAGTGACAAAAAGAAGTACATTATTATATTTAATCCTTTCCGGCCATAAAAGGCGCACAGCCTTATAAAAAAAAACTTGGACAATAGATGCATGGTTTACCTTTTCCAGTTTCTCTGAAGTTAGCACAAATTTCTTCCCTACACAGTTCTTGGAAAGTATACCGACCACTACATTTGCCACATATCTACCACTGTAGACTCATCAACTGAAACCCATATATTTTCTGATCGTTCACGCTTTCTCGAATTTTGGCAATCGTATTCTGGTACGAAATTGGTAAATATTCTTTACGTATTGTTGCTTCTAGAATATATTGATTTGTGTATTTTACCAGAAATGATCTAAAGTGGGGATTGTCCAAAGTTCTGAATGGAATGTTTGCGTGTACCAGGTTACATAAAACTATATTGAATTGTGACCCACTATTTGAACTCGATTGGTTTTTGTTTGAATTGCGTTCAACATTTTTCTTGTGTGTTTTACTATTACAGTGTCTTTCAAAATAGTACTTCTTAGTTCGTAATATCTGAAATTACTCACGGCACATACAACACTTTCTCCTTCTATAATAGCCTAAATATATCGCGCCTGAATTGTTCCACTAAATTATTTAGTATTGCACTTAGTGAACGAGTTGTTTTAAGCATTGTAATATGCGCCATTTCACACACGCAACTCTTCGGTATGACAGCTAAACACACTCTGAATGTTTCGGGTTCGATGCACGGAACAGTACGGCGAAAGGCGAGAGAGACTTACGTCATACTCTATACTCGTCTGCATAGTCAACTACAATCGCCGTATCAGGGCCCGCAGTCACGCGGTCTAATGATGATGATTAGACTTCGTGGAATTGCCACGAGAATCGTAATGTTTACTACGCACGCGGTTAGACTGTAGAGAAGGGGACGTGCAACGGATGGAGTATGTCTCTTATGTAAACACTGAGCAGTATACTGCGGTTACAATAAAATCTGTATCCTGCATTCAAGAAATATAATGAATGATCATTGAAGTAGGAAACGTCTAAACATGTAAATACACAATTATTTTGTAGTGACATATATTAACTCTTAAAATTTAATGTAATATACTCACATAATCCTTGAATATGTGCATTGCAGTGAAGAGTTACCTACATTTTGAGCGACTGCAAAGTGAACCTTCTCCGATGTCAAACAGTTTTAATATTAGGAAAACGTACGTTCAACATCACACGATGTAATAAGTGCATATTTGAAGAACGGAAAGTCACTATTTTTTAGTACACCAACTTCAGGTGTCTTGTCCTGACCTGATGGTATATCATTTATAATACGAAGTTCTTAATAGGCAGAATTTTTAGCAATAATGTTTCTCATCTTACATTTCACTTTTTCTTAAATTAGCGAACTGTTATTTTGGATAACGGTTTGTGATGCTTTATCCACTATATTAAGGGCTTCTGAGAGTTGTAGTTTAGACGATTCTAACAGGGTGATGCTTTTGGACACGATTTTAAAATTAGAATCAACGAACAGAATATCTTCCAATAGCTGTTCAGAAGGCAATGATTTTACAGCTGCAACAGCGGAATTGTCTGTGCTATCCAATGCATCAATTACCTGCATTATTTTGCCGTATATATTTGCATAATAATTAACAGCATCCAACCACGTTTTCCAACGGGTCAAGACTGGCTGCGGGGGTAAGGGTATTCCAGGGGCAATTATTTGGAACAGCAACACTCTCATTGTAGTATGTTTGATCGAATTCTTGTCTGCACTGAACAAATGTTAAGCTTTGATTATTCCAACCACAGTAATGCAAAAACAAGTGCTTACATAGGTATACATTAGCTGTAGCTGCTCTATCTATTTGGACCGGTCACAACTCTTAACATGAATTGCTTATTCTACGAGACCGGCAGGTCGCTCTCATCTTCTATACTACCTTACATCGGCAACCTGTTTGCATGCTGCGTGTGGCAATTCAACGAAGTCTAATGATGATGATGAGCCGAGACATATAAAACGTAATAGCCTATGTATTCGTGAAAATATCGAAACCCAATTTTTGCAGCACAATATTGTAGGCAACTACCCTCATTATGGGAGAGTGAAGACCACCTCTGTCATGTCGGGTTTTGTGCTATAGCCTCATTTGCAAGCTGCTATATGTTGACGTTTTGCTTGCCATTTCAGATGGTTTCACTTGAAACCGTGTGCATGGAATTCTGCCCGCAGAGAATTATTTTTACACCCTGACCTGTTTGCAATACTGCCAGAAGGAAAACAGCCATCGTGCACAACTGTATCACCCTGGTATCCATTGTGGGTTTCATTAAACATTCCATTCCGTTTATGAAAGTATAAATAACCGGCATTTTGAATTGACATCGTCATTGTTGTGAATAATACATGTGTACATGAGTACGATCGGGCAGACAATAGTAATTACGACATTGTGTATTTGTTATCATACGTATATGATGGTCTGCCATGTTTGTTTTAAACTTGGTGGTGTACATAACGCGGTAAACATCAGATTTGTTTACTGCATGCCAATGACCAGAGTTTACTCGTGATTTCAGGGTTAATTTCAACACTGCCTTCTAATTTAGTGTTGCCACAGGATTCATTCATTACAAACACGGTAATAAAGTGCGCGCTTTGTTCCCAATTCCTACTCTATGCATTTAAAGCGTTAAATCAACTCCACTTGTAAAGACGCCATTTCACCATTATAAAAAGAGTAGAAAGTAAGTAATATTGTGATGTTATAAATAATTAAATTAGACATCTTTCATTCCTAAAATATGTTTCGCTAAGAAACGTAAAACATTTATATATTACAGTTATATGAATACTAATCTATACTAATAATAAATCTGTAGCCGAAATTTTTCTGGTAATTTTCGATTTTCCAAAAATAATTGGTCCTAACATATATAATTAACCACCCTGAAACCGAAAATCGCTTTTTTGAAATTTTTGTATGTCTGTCTTTCTGTCTGTCTGTCTGTCTGTCTGTATGTTTGTTGCCTTTTCACGCGATAATGGCTGAACGGATTTCGATGAAAATTGGAATATAAATTAAGTTCGTTGTAACTTAGATTTTAGGCTATATGGCATTCAAAATACATTATTTAAAATGGGGGGTTATAAAGGGGCCTGAATTAAATAAATCGAAATATCTCGCTTATTATTGATTTTTGTGAAAAATGTTACATAACAAAAGTTTCTTTAAAAATAATTTCCGATACGTTTTAGTCCTGTAAAAGTTTGATATCACTGATATTTAATGAGATAAATGAGTTTTAAAATTAAAATAACTGCCATCTAAGGCCGTGTAATGAATTAAAAAACAAATGACTTCGTCTAAGGATATGCCTTGGACAGCAACAATCGAAAGCTATGAAAGATAGCCTACAGAGAATGTTTCTGTGTTTGTATGAAATAATATCGGAAGCTAAATTAACCGATTTGTATAATTAATTATTATTTCACCATTGGAAAGTGTAGTTTCTCTAGATGGACATAATGCTATAATGTTATTACAGTAACTTCTGATATAATATAATATAATATATAATATAATATAATATAATATAATATAATATAATATAATATAATATAATATAATTTAAGTTATTTGAAGGGTTCAGAACCATAGTGGGCCAAGCGCCATTTACTGAATACGTAGAAAACAAGGGTTAAAATTAAGTTATTACCATAATTCAATGGAAACCTATAACAAGTAAAATAAAATATACACATTAAATCTAAATGATGTCAATCTCCATTAAACTATGGTTGCATGTAATAAAAATTAAGAAACAGGTTAAAGGAATTGTCATTGCACCAAATGAGTGTCTCTGGACCAAAATGATCGCATTTTAATTATTTGGATGCAATTTAAATTAAGTAACATATTAAACGATTTATCCTTCTATCAAACACGAATGTTCGCTGGATCAAATGTCCTATTTTAATTACGTAATTACTTTATATTTATTTCTAACGGGTGCAGCGGAGCGCACGGGTACGGCTAGTAAATATAATATAATTATTAAAAAATTAGTAAAAGACATGTTTCGGAGATGCTTCTCCATCCTCAGTGACTTTACCACGACGGCTGGTTCGATCACCTGAACCAGCCGTCGTCGTAAAGTCATTGAGGATGGAGAAGCATCTCCGAAACATGTCTGACTCTTACTAATTTTTTAATAATTATATTATATTTATTAGTGTTCATATAACTGTAATATATAAATGTTTTACGTTTCTTATGAAGTCTATGAACACTGTATAATTGGCCCAACATGTGTGGTTTATCTTTGAATTAATGTTTCGCTAATTTAGTTTAAATACATTCATTCATTCATAGTTTTCTGCCCAAGGGCAGGTCTTTCACTGCAAATCCAGCATTCTCCAGTCTTTCCTATTTTCTGCCTTCCTCTTTGTCTCCGCATATGATTCATATATCTTAATGTCGTCTATCATCTCTGATATCTTCTTCTGCGCCGATCTCTTCTCCCGTTCCAGTGCATCCTTCAGAAGGCAGTTTCTTCTCAACCAGTGACCCAGTCAATTCCTTTTCCTCTTCCTGATCAGTTTCAGCATCATTCTTTCTTCATCCATTCTTTTCAACACAGCTTAATTTCCTATTCTGTCTGTCCACTTCACACGTTCCAGTCTTCTCCATATCTACATTTCAAATGGTTCTATTCGCTTTTCTTCACTTCGTCGTAATGTCCATGTTTCTGCCCCATACAATGTCATTCTCCATACAAAGCACTTCACTAGTCTCTTCTTTAGTTCTTTCTCCAGAGGTCCGCAGATGATGCTCCTTTTTCTATTAAAAGCTTCCTTGGCCATTGCTATCCTCCTTTTGACTTCCTGGCAGCGGTTCATGTTACTGCTTATAGTACACCCCAAGTATCTGAAGCTGTTCACTTGCTCTACTGCCTCATTTAGAATTCGCAAGTTTACCATCTTTACTTTTGTTCCTATGATCACGGTCTTCGTCTTGTTGGCATTTATCTTCATTCCGTACTGCTCAGAGCTGTCATTTAGCTCCAGTAGCATACTGTATTCCTTAGTATCTTCTTCTCTTCTGCCAACAACGCCATATCATCAGCAAATCTTATACACTTTATTAGTCTTTCTCCTACTATAACTCGTTCCATGTTTTGAAAACAGTCCTTCACTAAATCCTTCAAGTAGATGTTGAACAGGGTAGGTGATAAAGAGCATCCTTGTCGTACTCCTCTCCCTATTTCACTTCCTTCTGACATTTCTTCTCCTATCCTGACTTTGACTCGTTTTTACATATAAAGGTTACTGAACAGCCTCCTCTCTTTCCAATCCACGCCAATTTTCTCTAGAATCTCCATCAGTTTATTTCAATCCACTGGCTTAAATTAAAGGTTTCTAAATCCTTTCTTTTATGTCCACTTTGTCCCACGCCATGGCGTCGTGGTCTAACCCTCAAGGAAAAGGAACTTTCTAATGAAGTTTCGAACAGTGTATCGGTCAGGTGCCCACCCAGCATCGTGATTAATTTGGGGAGCTACGATAGTTGGTGAAATCCGGTTCAGAAAACGAGCTATAACGGTTGAGGGAGGGGGGAATTCGTCGTGTTATTCAGACGATATCCCCTACTGGATGAATGATCGCTTACCTCTGTTGAGCCATATGGACGTAAGACCAACAGTTTGTTTGTCGGTCTTGGCCCTTCATGGGTTGTTACACCAGAGATTATTTTTTAAAGGGAAATACAACGGATATAATTGTACCGTAAGGAAAAATATATGAGAAAATAGTAGGCTACTTGCAGTCAATAAGTTTGTATTTTGTTTACTGATATAATATGTAGGCATAACGTAAGGGCCTATAAGATCAGCAAGTGCAATATAAGAGAATCGAGGAACAGTTATAGGAAATGAGACGTAGTACAGTTTTTTCCCTGAGATTCTGTTATGAGCACTTAAAAGTGTGACGTAATGACTGTTTGCACTACCGTTTTGTCGCATTTTCTGTAGTGCATAGTATGTAGATTATACAACGCAGCCTCTTTCCACTAAACTTTCTTCAAATGTATTTTTGTACCATCTCATCATTAGAAAAAAATATTACCCTAGATGGCAATAGTGCGTCATGATTATCTTTTCTCTTTGTGGCAACTATACAGTCTTCATTGGACTCTATGGACGATTACTAATCCAGAAGGCTTTGTCATCGTTATTAAAGCAGTTGCATTCCACTTCAATTACCAATGTATATTAAACAATCTCTGATACGTGACTATCAATGATCTCACACAGCAAAAGGTATAACATAACCTAAATAATATAGGCTTAAACAAAGTGAATGATAGAAAAGTTTTAATTAAGAATGATGAATAAATATGAATAATTTTAAAAGGTACAATTATTAAAGTCCAATGTTGGCAAACAAAGAAACAAATGCTAGGGAGAATATAAAAACAAACAAATGCTAGAGATGTGATGAAATTTGTAGGATAAGCAGCCATGATTGGTTGAAACACGTTGTTCCTTACCGTTTTATTGGTCAAAAGTAGTATGATGTATAAAAGTACTACTGGGTTCAAAAAGTTCCCGGAATTTTACTACCATTTTTCGTATTAATATATAACAAGGGATATTATACATTTGTTTTGTTGGTAACATTCATGATGCCATTTCCTTTAAGTTTGTTGATAATGGCGATTGTTGGTTTTGAGTTGTAGGCAATTGTTTATCATAGTGTTTTGTTTGTTCGTCGCATTTTGTAATTATGTCCACAGAGCAATATACAAACATCAAGTTCTGTGCTTTGTTACACAAAACTCCTGCAGAGACATTAAGATTGTTGGAAGAAGCATATGGCGAAGCAGCAATGAAAAAAACTCAAGTGTATGCCTGGCATAAACGCTTTTCTGGTGGCCGCGATAGCATCAAAGATGACGTATGCAGCGGCCGACCAACAACTGCAACAAATGAAGCAATCGCTCAGCGTGTGCGTAATGTTGTGAGGGACGACCGACGTAAAACCATAAAAGAGATAGCAGCAGAGGTTGGAATATCAGTCGGAAGTGTACACAATGTTCTTCACAAGCATCTCAACATGCATTACGTGTCTCAGAAGTTAGTTCCGAAAATGTTGTCGGCAGAACAGAAAGAAACAAGAATGACTCTTGCTGGGGACATGATCAGTATGGCTGATGAAGATGGTGATTTCTTAAACAAAATTATTGCTGGTGATGAAACTTGGTGCTACTTGTACGACCCAGTCCCTAAACGATAGTCATCTGAGTGGAAATCGAAAACATCTCCTCGGAAGCAAAAATTTCCTAGGGACACTTCCAAAGGCAAAGTTATGTTGGAAGTTTTCTTCGACTCTCAGGGTCTCATCCACCATGACTTCATTCCAGAAGGTCGTACTGTAACGAAAGAATTGTACGTGGAAATCCTCCGTCGCCTCCGGGACGCAGTGAGAAGGAAACGTCTAGAAAAGTGGGTAGAAAACAACTGGTTCCTTATGCGTGACAATGCACCTGCTCATCGCGCAATTATTCTAAAGAATTTTCTTGCCAGGCACAACATAACTGCTTTGGATCACCCACCATACTCTCCTGATCTCTCACCACCTGATTACTTTCTGTTTCCCCGTCTGAAAAGTCATCTGAAAGGACGGAGATTCAATGCTGAAGAGGTCATCGCAAACGCGACGAGAGCACTAAGACGGGTTTCACAAAATGGCTTCCAGGCCTGCTTCCAGGAACTCTACACGCGTTGGCAAAAGTGTGTTGTTGCGGAAGGCAACTATTTTGAAGGGAATGCTGTAGAATAGTGTTTAAGGTACGTTGTTTCTATGATACTAGCAAATTCCGGGAACTTTTTGAACCTAGTATGTATAATAGTCACATTAAAATAGGCTACGTAGATATAAAAATCATGAATTTCGCCAAATTTTTACTTTTTTTTTTTGCTCTTCTTTCAACAATTTTACAAAAAAATGATGTTATACAGAAAATCCGAATACAGATTCGGATTTAGGGCAAAATAGTAATAATAAAAAAAGGTTTTGTAAGAAGAAGAAAAAAAGTTTTAAAATTATTATATAATTAAAGTCTCTTGAATCCCGAATCCCTATTCATACGATACACTGACATGGCGTTTGAGCAATGTCTGTAAAGTCGAGAAAAAATACTGCCTTGCAAAAAAGTTATTTTAGTTTGTTGTGGTTTCTATCAGCCAGCACAGAGAGACGTAAGAACATATGCGAAGCGGTACGAAAGCATAATGTGCGACGAATTCGCCGTGTTTTGTAATGAGCACCCCTGCAGTATATCCACCAGTTAGACAAGACCGGAAGGGTGGCTATACGTGTTCATACGACTGCCCCCAGACCAGTTACTGTCCCTATGTTACAACCCCTGCGGACATTGCATGGTTTTATCCCTTTCCACCCCCTTCCGCCCCATCCACTGCATTTCATTAGTTCTCTACAATCCTAATGGATTTATTCTACCCCGCTTCCCTTTCTCTTCTACATCCCAGCATTTACTCATCCAGTGATATTCCTCCCAGTTTTGCCCTTATACCCATGGCACATGAGAGAAATTCAGAAACCAGGAATTAATTAATAGGAATGGTGTTGGTCGACTAGAGTTCTCTCCCAGATGCGAGTTACATACTCCTTGGAATATTATGGATGATCTCTACAGACTTCCCCGCGAGTTCAAAAAATAGCCTGGAGGGCTTGTGACGCTGAAGTTTGTTTTGCAACTAGGGCACGCGAAGCAAGGAAGCACAAGGGATTCTGTGTCAGCCTCACTTCATGTAACAGATACTCCTCGATGGTATAATGGCTACAGTTCTTGTATCTAGACTCCAAGTTCGTAAGTTCACATCAGCTGGTCAAGATTACCAAAGTTTTAAGCGCAAGAAATTATTTATCCACGGTATGGTCAAGCAGTGACAAGATCTCTTATTTCTGATTATCTAATTTGTCTTAGTTGATCGGAAGCTAATATCCATATCCCTCATCCATATAGTAGTAATGGCAGTACAATAACTTCGTGCAGTTTTAGCAATTTTTTTCTTTCGTTCTAACAAACTACTTAAAATATACACCATTTACCTACGTTACTAATTCCACGATTTGTAACCCAGGCTATGTACACTGACGTTCAAAGATATCTGACCAACGACTTTATGATCGTGTAAGCGAACTTTCCAACCACGGGATAAGTCAGAACCAAAGATACAAAAAAAATTGACAAACTTTGAAAGAGTTCAGCTAGTTCTCAATAGGAGGCACTATTATTGGGGCAGTTAAAAAGTGTCAGGGAAAATTATTATGTAGATTAAGGATAAATTATTCTCATAATTGACAATATCAGCGGTTTCCAGCTAAACCCAGTGTTGTTTTACAATTTATTAGTAGAGTGGGATGAAAAACTGAATTCTGTATTGTGAGAATATTTATGTATACGATTGGCAATACTGACTATTACCTTCGCCATCTATTCACAGAAGTAATAACTCAAGAAGCCACATTTAGACCAACAAATTATCGATCACTATCGATTAGTAGAGTCAGATATCTTTAAACGTCAGCATACCTAACCTAACCTATTTAAACAACTCTACCTATTCGACGTAGCGCATATGGGCGAATCCAGAAATGCATATAGAGTGTTAGTTGGGAGGCCGGAGGGAAAAATACCTTTGGGGAGGCCGACACGTAGATGGGAGGATAATATTAAAATGGATTTGAGGGAGGTGGGTTATGATGATAGATACTTGATTAATCTTGCACTGGATAGGAACCGATCGCGATGGCGGACTTATGTGAGGGCGGCAATGAAACTGCGGGATCCTTGAAAGACATTTGTAAGTAATTAACCTATTCGACGTTACCTACTTAAACGCCAACTATGGTATCATCCGTTACCTAACTGAACTTACCCATGAATTAACTAATGAAACATAAATAAATCCAACCTAATCCAAATTAGTCTAAAAAAATTCTAAGTACCATAATGGTTACCAAAAACTACATACCTATGTAAGTAATGATCATGAGTTCATGAAAAACGAATTGAAAAACCACCAGGCGTTTTTCTCTCTACGCATAAATATAAATTCTCTAAGAAAATTAATCTGAGACCACTAAATAAGCATACGGTGACAGTAAGCAATGTGTAAAAAAGGAAGGAAAACAGCAGAAACATACTGCTATCTATGGAGTTATAATGGATTTAGAGGTCTTTTATACAGTAAACTGCCTAGGATCTCAATTTACTAATGATGAAATAATTTGATTATCACGTGATTGATTTTTTTGGTAGAGATTCTTGTAGCTTCAAGGAAGTAAACATAGAGATCATTAACAATCAGATGTCACGAGTTTATGGTTGATATTAAGATATGTTGGTATCTCTATGCTAGGCTATTATTATGCCATGTGTCAGGAGAATATAGTAATCGTTCCCAACCTGTAATATGCGACTAAGAATTCAGCCATATCGGAGAAATACTAAACTAAACATCTTGGGTCATTGTTGACAATCGCAGAGCTCATGTAACATTAGACCTGCCAACCTATGAGCAAAGCTCGGAACTTGGGGACTTGTGTCGTGTGCATGAGTAAGGTTACAGGTACAACGTACACAAAGCTCACGCTGCAAGTGCTCAGGGACAGTCGTGTGTACTAAGAAAGTGGCCACAACTAATGACAGGAAGACGGACGAAGAAACTGTTATGTCGAAGCCAGTGACATTCAGAGAATTAAAGGTAAACGGTCTGTTTGAGGAATTAGAAAATACGTGTTATTCGAATGGGTATTATAGAAGTTTGAAAATACATTTTTTTTTTAATTTTAGATACAGAATTTCGTGGAGAATTCGGAGGAGATACATAATTTTTTTCGAATGGAGAGTTTATATTTTGTAAGTTGTGCCACACACAAACTAGAGGCTGGAAACGGAATTCATTGAAAGGCATTGCAGTCCCTCAAATTGTAGAAAAATCTGTCCATAGCCATGGATCGAGACGTAGAGGGACCTGCCCTAGTAGTGACACACTAATTGAAAACTATTTTCGAGAAAAATTTAGGATATACTTATCTTTCTCAGATACGAGATCAGCTAGCAACTGCTGAAAATCGAACAGAAAACAGTAACAGTGAAAAAATTCAGTATTTTAAGTCTACTACCGAAAAATCTTCGAATGTAGGTAGTCATACACTGTAATAAAATGTACAAAGCAGAACAGTAAATTTGATATATTTCTCATGTTTATTTTTATTATATATATGCTATAAAATTACGTGTTTCAACCTACTATAATATTATCAATATGTTGTTGCAGCCAGAAACCACTTTTGTAGCAGACCTGACAGTATCTCCGTGCTGGAAGCGGGAGTTTGTTGATATTGAAGTCCGGTCGCTTAGTCACGTGCAAAGACACAAGTCCCCAAGTTCCGAGCTTTGCCTATGAGACGTGAAATCGGGTCGAAGGGGATTTATTAGGAGACATCCTTTTTAATAATAATAATAATAATAATAATAATAATAATAATAATAATAATAATAATAATAATAATAATAATAACCAATAGGACGAAAACATAACATTAAATACGAACGTTCAGCAATCACCTCTAAATCTCGGAGATTATCATGCCAATGCGGGAGAACGGAAGACGTCAGCTAATTGTGGATGACACGAGCATTATGCGTGAAAGTTTTAATATAACCACAAACTGATTGTTAGTTATTCAGTCAACTGTCCGAAGACAGGTCTCAACCTCACAAGTGATACCAATAAGACATCAACAACTAGCCCAGGAGATAATGGGGTAGGGTGACCAGTTCCTTTTCCCCTCCATTGCATACATCGCCGATTAGCTACATATTACACTAATCAGACTTCAAATGCATACAAACAATTGTTATTCCTCTAACACATATCGTCATGTTAAATGTACTACCTAATACTAGAAAAGGACGCCGATACCAATATCAACAACGTTTATGAGGAGCTAAGACAAGGGATTATTTTGAAGAAATTCACGACTGAAGTACAGAATTTGGACTTTCATGAGGAATAGAAGCTAATTTTCAAAAGAAGAGACTCCGTAGTGTAAAAAAAAAATATATTTTGACGAACTTGGCCAAAACGAAATGATCGAAGATAGTGAAAAGAAGTTCAAAGTTAAAGTTTATTCTTTAAAGTGTTGGAAACTCTAATTTCCCGAATGAGAGAACGTTTTGAGTCCTTCACATAAGTAATGAACAAATTTGAAGTTGTGAGTCCCAAAATTTTAGACAGAGTTACTGACGGTGAGCTTTACCGCTTATCAAAAAATGTTTCAGTGACCAATATAATGGATGGATTCTTTCCCTCAACAAATGGTTAGCTTCCGTTCAATTCTGAGAAAGGAAATAAAAAATCGCCATAAATATCAGACAAATGGCTAAAGGCATTATATGTCAAAATTCAACTTTGTCTGCCAGCTTCCCTGACGGGTGAGAGATCATTCTCAAAACCGAAGCTAATTAAGAGAACGTTAGCAGTAGCCTACAATGTGACAGGAGCGACTGAATGGACTTTCTGTTTTAAACATTGAAAACGACACAGCTCGAGAGACAGATTTTAATCTAATTATCGATTCATTTGCAGCACCGAAGTTCCGAGTAAAGAGATTTTATACTCTTTCGTAAAAAACAATATATTCTTCAAGCATTTCTTTGATACTTGTAAAAAAGTTGTGTAATATGTTATGCTATTTATAGATTCATTTCGCACTTAAACTTTTGTATTAAAACAATACGTAGGGGAGACTGTTGTACCTTTAGCATAGTGTACCTTTGAACATTTTTTGTTTTTCAATTTTTGCTGCTACCTAGAGGACTCAAACTGAAGTAGGCTACATTGTAGAGAAAGCCCCTAAGTAGCTCTGGTCGTAGTTTCAGTTTGATTTACTGCAAAGTGTGATTTCCGTGGACATAAGAAGTTATTTTAGTACCAAAAGCAAACATTTCGTTCATTGATATACGTTTTCTAACACAAAATCAGATCGTATTTGTTAATATCTTTCAAGTATGGTGTGTTAGCTATCATGTGGTGAGTAATAACATATTTCAATTTCCATGATTTATTCGAATCTCTAGTTTTGGGAGCCATATTTGTTTAAACGTGCACCCTCTTGTACCTTTGAACACAAAATATGTTGCACCATGGAACATATTCCAAAGTACATGATATTATCGGCTTTTGATTTTCTTTTATTTTAAGATCATGTCACGAAGTAAGTCTGGAGTTAAAGAGGTTCCCAATTGATTCGTATGCATTGAGGAAAGCTGTTGAACCAGTTATTGCTCCTTCAGGAAATAAAATCTCAATCAGAGAAGCCTGCTCTGGTTTATGATTGCAAATACATTTTAAATATAATTGTCAGTATTTACAGATTACCTTCCTACCTATATTTCATGTGTTCCAACTTACAAGAGGGTATGTTCCAAGATACATGAACCTGTTGTACCTTTGAACACATTACATATCCCTTCATTTTATTTTTTCCATCCTTAATAGATCAGTAAAATAGGAAAATACGTACAGGAAGGTGTAAAGGAATCTTCAATAATTATTTCAAGAATTTTTTCATTTAAAACTTTCATTTCCCAAAATTAAAAAAAATAAAATGTGAAAAGTGTTTAAATGTACAACAGTTTCACCTATGTATAAAATAAATAATACAAACCTCTACATTAAAAAAAGTGTAAGTTTCTTAACAATGAAGTGCCAATGATAACCTGAGGGCTAAGTGGAGGGGGAAGCTAAAGGGGGCGTAATGGTTTAAGCAGTGGGTGGGGAGGGGGCGCAATGAAACCAAGCTCCGCCACTGTTTCCCTATCTGCTATTACATAATATATTCTACACAGAGTTCCACCGCTTTTTTTTAAAAGAAGAAGAGTAATGCATATACTGGAATTCTGAAGAAAAGACATTCTCAAAAATTGCTAATTACCTTCGTTAAAATTATGAAAACTCACACATATTCTACTATACCAATAAAATTACCATCAGTGTGAAACTTCGTGAATTGTTCGCCATCAGAATTATTAGATACCACATTTAGACCGGTATAGTAAGAAAATCAAGGGCAAAGATCTTTAACGGAACTGAAATAATCTTAGAAATACAATAATATTATAAAATATATTTTGTTATTACATAATTCGAGCTAATTACATAATGTAATGTGTTTGAAATACTCAGAACTAATACAATCTAGAAGTAATAAGAAGTAGATACGTACTGTTACCTTTAAACTGTTGTTGATTGCCATGCATGAACTCCTTAACAGATAGGACGCGCAAGTACAACGCCTTCTCCCTTCACTTTTTCACTAAAGTAAATAGAAATCCACTCTATGTAAATTAACTTTTCTGTAGAAATAACGTGAATCATTATACATTAATCGTACACGTAAATAAAGACGGCAGGCACACTAGATGCTTCTTTTCTCCGTATAACAGCCAAGATCGCATGTAGAGCAAACCATATGATAAGTAACCAATCAGAAATCGGAAAGGAATTCTAGGAGGGGAGAGCCTCCAAGACAGGGATGTTTAACAGGATGTTTGAAAAATATATACTCGTACTTGATAAAATATAAGAATGCAGATCTCTTAAATTAGGAATATTACTCCTTACGTACAACTAGGAGGCCAATGGACTAGAGTAGGATGTCAATGTATCATGATTATTGAATCTCCAAGTATATAGAAACCCTATTAGCCATTGGCATGTTAGGGCTAAAGTTGTTACACAACTATTGAGGAAAAAATAATACTAGTTTCAATAATTCAGTTACATTAACACTCGTGATAACAGATTTGGATGTAGTTCATAATCTGTGAAGTTATGAACTACATCCATATTTTTATTTATTTAATTATTTATTTATTTATTTATTTATTTATTTATTTATTTATTTATTTATTTATTTATTTATTTATGTCTATAACAGGGCAAAGCCCCAATTACAATAGACAGTACAGATTTGTTAAAAAAACACAGAATTGCATATAACATGAAAAAAGAGATAAAACAGAAACAAATGCAACATACAAGTGTAATTACAAATTAGCAATTAAAAATGAAAAAAAAAACAAATAGATACTACCTAAATAAAAGACACAGATATAGATATAAATGAAAAATACCAAATAAAAATAAATTTAAAAGAGTTTAGTATAGATATCATAGCCAAAAATGTAAAATGTAGCTATAATTTGCAAATTACAGAGTAAACATAACATTATGTTAATAAATTCAGTATACAGTATTATATAGTAGGACTAATAGGCTTAATTTATTTATTTAAGAAATTCACCACTACAGAATACGTGTTCCAACCAGCATGATACCTGACTATAACTACAACCAACATGCAACTAGAATCCAATATATCATGAAACCATAGCTGAAGCCATGAACGTGCTCTACCAGGTAGGTCTCAGAATGGAACCCACTGCCGACATTGTCGGAGTGAGAAAGAAACACTTGCTCACATTCTGGGAGCCTGTCCTCATGGAGAACTACTGAGGAATAGTCACCACAAGATTCGATCCCTCCTAGCATCGGCCCTACGAGGAAAAAACTACCAAGTAGAAGAGAAGGTCCATGGTTTGTCCACAAATGGATCTACAAGGCGCATTGACATCGCTATCCCGACAAGATCAACAAGCGGATTCATAATTGATCCAACTGTAAGGATGGAAACGTACGAAAATCAACCTGCTGAGGTAAATCAGGAAAAATGCGACTTATACGACCCCACTATACCATATTATAAGGAAAAATATCATCTAACGTCGATCGAAGTTATTGGATTACTGATTGGGGCTAGAGGAACCAACACAAAAAGAGTCGCGTATTTTTGCAAGCAGTTTGGTCTAGGACAAACTCTTGCCACTGAAGTATCTATGTTTGCAGTGAAGGGATCTATAAAAATCCTAAGAAACCATCTCTACAGTTATATAGATTGATCTCTTTGCTATGGCGATCTGCTCACTTAAGTTGGGTCTTGCAAATAGACGACTGTGATCACCCAAATAGCAAATAGATAGTAGGAAATTCTATGTTTCTTCTGGAATTAATGATGTTTTTGTTTAGTCTTTTCCAATTATTTCTAATTGTGCTATTTCTTATTCTTTTTCTTCTCCATTGTTTTCTTTTTTTCCATTATAACAACAATTTTTTGGTAAGCTTTGTCTTCTAGGCAGCCTTCAGTTGGAGGAAGCTGAATAAAATTTATTCGAAATAATAACTTTTTCCTGTACATCTGTATTTGTATCTGTTGTAAGATTATATAATAACGTATAAAGTTCAGAAAAACTTTATAGCAATAATTTTTCTTGAATAACAGATGCACTGGGGGATTAAAATTAGTGAGCTTGAACTTTATAACGATCTCTTGCGAACACTGGACATTCGAAAAATAGACTCATTGGAATTATTCCTGACATATACAGTGCTTTCTTTTACACCTGCAATGTTGAACCTATAGATGTATTTGTAAACTTTCCATGTTCTGACAGGAACTGAGTGGTGAAGAATGACTTGGCATCGAGACCATTTCGGATGTTGAAAAGTACTATATTTCCCGTGTTACTGAACCTTTGTATGCCAGGAAAAGTAAAATAGATAAGTTGTGTGAGGTGTAAAAATAATTGAATAACTTAATAAGAAAACAAACATACAAACAGACAGACAGACATCATCATCATCATCATCATCATCATCATTAGGGCTAGGATTTTGATAACCTATAAATTATGAAAAAATGTCCTAAAAACAATGCATTTATGACCTAAAAATCTTTCAAAAATGCCCTTCAAATGCCCTAAAAATTGATCTTACATAATTGGCTTAATAGGAAAAGACGTTTTGTACTAAATATTTAGACTAGTAATTAAATTAAAATTTGTATGTTTTTTTTCTAAGTAGTACACTTTAATTAATTATTTTACCTGATGTAGTTTCCATGTATGATCGTTCACCTCTGCTTCGGCATGTGGACATGAGGTCAACAGTCAGCTGGTCGGTCTTGGCCCTTCATGGGCTGTAGCGCCATGGATTTACTTTAATTTTAGTTTCCATGTAGTCTACCACAAGGCCACTCTTATTCGGAATTAGCAGGTAAGCATATAGAGGAGTTTATATTGAAGGGGTGGTTGGACTGATACATAACATGGGGTGAACTACGTTAAAATGGCAATATTTGTGTAGAAAAACAACTAAAATATTATACAAAATAATGGGTATTAATGGACAAAATATGTAGAGAAAATATCAAAGAAAATAAACATTATTTGTCATTAATAATGGGGATTTATGGCCAAAATTGAATGAAAATGCCTAAAAAAATGATCGAATAGAACAAAAGATGCTCTTATGAGTTGAAACAGGGAAAAATGCAAAAAAAAAGTCCTATTGTAATTATTGTATATTATATATCACTACCACCGAGTGTATATCCAATTGTAGTGTTAATAAATACATACATACATACAACAAATATGTCTTAAAATACTCAGTTTACCACATAACATATAAATACTAAAGCAGTAATGTTTCTGGCTTACTAGAAAAAAGATGCTATTTCATCAAAATCCTAGCCATCATCATCATCATCATCATCATCATCATCATCATCATCATCATCATCATCCAATTCAAGCCCTAGACCTAGTGGTCTGTTGCGATCTCAATGGCCTCATGCCATCTTTTTAATGGTCTTCCAACAGATCGTTGTCCAGAAGAGCGGTAATATAACACTGCCTTTGGCCATCTTCCTGTTGGCATTCTCTCGACATGCTGTTTCCAAGTAACTCTATAGATATGAAGAAAATTTAATATAGAGTTGGCCATTCAATTATTCCAAAATTTCTGTATTTCGTTTTCTATCCCAAAGTGTGTATCGCGCCGTTTTCCACATGAATTTCATTTCGTTGGTAGTTATACGTTGAACATCTTTTTTTTTGGTCGAAGTCCAGGCTTCTGATCCATAGACTAAAGTGGGTCGTGCTAAAATATTGTACATTTTTAATCCTGATGTTTCTGTACTAAATTACGTTTAAATACTGAATTGATAACACCGATAACTTTTACAAAATCAGTTATTTTAGTATCTATATACTTTTCTTTTTCATATGAAAGGCGGTACCCTGAATAATTAAGTCTGTTCACTTGTTCTAGAATTCTGTTTTCACTGAAATTCATTATTAACTACTATAATTTTGGACTGAATGTAGAGTTCCGCCTAAAACTAAAGACAGGATACATGACAGACAGACATACAAACAAAAATTTCAAAAATGCGATTTTCGGCATCAGGATAATTAAATTGGTTATTTGAGAAAGCACACACGTCCTTTGATCAAAAGTTTTGAGAAAACTGCAATAAACTCTCTATTGCTTATGAATATTGAATGTATGTTCCAATCTCTTAGGCTGAATTTTTCATAAGTACTACAGCAGTTCTAAATATATTAAATAAACGTTAATTATATTTGAGAGTGCTCTAAAATTGTTTCTAAAATATTTGAAATATTTGAACTAAAATTATAATAGTAAGTATTTATTTCATGTTATGTAAGTTAATGAGAACAATAGTAATATGCGTTACAAGAGCGGTATGTTGAAGTTTTCATGTTCGAGGAAAAGTTTGAAAAAGCGAAACGTAGTTGAGCTTTTTTAATTTCAGAGAATTGAATGAAAATATACCGCTCGTGTATCGTACATTATTTTGTGCGAAGATCGTTTATTACATACCTGAAAGAGGAATTTCTAATTAGGTGCAATGAAATCTCCATCTTGGTTTCTGTTCAATGACGCCAAATTTGCAAAACAAAAATATCTATCTTCAACATTGTTGCTTTAAAATGTTTTCTGTGTTTAGTATACTCCAGCAGGCCGTGATATATGTCTGTATTTTTTTTCCCAGTCTATGGAATCTTGTTTATTTTTTCACGGCTTCCTCAATGTTAATTGCATCACGAATGCAGTAACTTTAGTGGAGTTGTAGAGTTTACTTAATTTTTGTAAATATTTAAAAACAATAATTAACAGTGCAATTTAGGTGAAATTGCAGTGGTAAGTTTCCAATTTATAATTATTACTATATTAAACGTCTCTAAAAATATGTTCAAAGCCTAAAGCAGTAAAATCAACATGTCACTTAAGCGGTAAAAAGAGGGAAATTGTTATGTGTGTTAGGTTGGGAATACTGAATGTGAAATTTTAGACTTTCCGCGGATTGGTTTTGTGCGGAAACCAAGCAAATAGGCACGATCTCGCACAATAGTAATATGCGTTACGAGAGCGGTATGTTGACGTTTTCATGTTCGAGGAAAAGATTGAAAAAGCGAAACGTAATTAAGCTTTTTTAATTTCCGAGAATTGAAGGAAAACATACCGCTCGTGTATCGCACATTATTTTGTGCGAAGATCGTTTATTACATACCTGAAAGAGGAATTTCTAATTAGTTGCAATGAAATCTCCATCTTGGTTTCTGTTCAATGACGGCAACTTTGGAAAACAAATATATCTATCTTCAACATTGTTCCCATAAAATGTTTTCTGTGTTTACTATAACCCAGCAGGCCGTGATATACGTCTGTCTTTTTTTCCCCCCAGTCTATGATGAGTCTGGAATCTTGTTGATTTTTTCACGGCTTCCTTAATGTTACTTGCATCACGAATGCAGTAACTTTAGTGGAGTTGTAGAGTTCACTTAATTTTCGCAAATATTTAAAAACAATAATTAACAGTGCACAAACACTATTTAAGTGTAAGTTTAGTATATAATGTATTTTGTCCTTCATATTACAAAGTGAAAATAAAAATCTTAAAACGTTTTAAAGTAAAAACACATATCTTACAACTCCTCAGTTGCGTCATCTCTCGTTAAGACTAGGCCAGGAAAATATATCTTCATAAAATCTTTTGATTTCATCCTCTTTAGGGAAATATTGTCATGACCGTAGGTAGGAAGTTCGTTCCAAAACAGCAGATTTCAGTTGAATACAACGAGGAATATAGATGTCACCCCACTCCTCGCCTTGATCAGCACGAGACATCAACATTTAACGAAGAATAATTCGGGGGAAAATAAACGTGTTCCCCAATGATCTTTTTCCCTCCGGCCTCCCAACTAATTCTCTATATGCATTTCTGGATTCGCCCATACGTGCTACATGTCCTGCCCATCTCAAACGTCTGGATTTTATGTTCCTAATTATGTCAGGTGAAGAATACAATGCGTGCAGCTCTGCGTTGTGTAACTTTCTCCATTCTCCTGTAACTTCATCCCTCTTAGCCTCAAATATTTTCCTAAGAACCTTATTCTCAAACACCCTTAATCTCTGTTCCTCTCTCAAAGTGAGAGTCCAAGTTTCTCAACCATACAGAACAACCGGTAATAAAACTGTTTTGTAAATTCTTACTTTCAGATTTTTTGACAGCAGACTAGATGACAAAAGCTTCCCAACCGAACAATAACAGGCATTTCCCATATTTATTCTGCGTTTAATTTCCTCCCGAGTGTCATTTATATTTGTTACTGTTGCTCCAAGATATCTGAATTTTTCCACCTCTTCGAAAGATAAATCTCCAATTTTTATAGTTCCATTTCGTACAATATTCTGGTCACGAGACATAATCATACACTTTGTCTTTTCGGGATTTACTTCCAACCCTATCGCTTTACTTGCTTCAACTAGAATTTCCGCGTTTTCCCTAATCGTTTGTGGATTTTCTGCTAGCATATTCACGTCATCCGCATAGAGAAGCAGCTGATGTAACCCATTCGACTCCAAACCCTGTCTATCATCATCTGATGATAGTAAGAAATATTTATAATATTTCAGATTTGCTTCAGTAACGTCTTGTGACGTAAGAAGAATATTTTCAGAGCTAAATATTGTTTTTTTTTAATAATAAAAGAAGTATTTCTTTAGATAAAATGAAAATTTTCATCGTTATTTGTTATAATAAGGCTAGAATCATAACTGTATACTTTGTATGTTATTCTTACATTATTTTTACTCCTACTGTTATTTTGGAAGTGTTCCGAACTACAGTTCTTTTTTGGAACCGTTATTTTCTCCGAACTGTTCCGAAAGTACTGTTATGTTATTTTTCCCTATGTCTATCATAAATCCATCTACTATTGATGTAGATTTTGCTCCTGCTGATCTTCAGCTAGAAATGACAGACTGATAGTGTAATAATGAACTGAAGGTGATATATAAAGCAGGAAAAAATATGTGTGATTTTTATTCGCATTTAGTCAGATTTGTCACGCTTCGTCAGCACGCTTTCGACATACAGTGCATGCTCGGATTCACATACATAGTTTTTTTTAGTTTATTTAACGACGCTGTATCAACTACTAGGTTATTTAGCGTCAATGAGATTGGTGATAGCGAGATAGTATTTGGCGAGATGAGGCCGAGGATTCGCCATAGATTGCCTGGCATTCACCTTACGGTTGGGGAAAACCTCGGAAAAAAAGCAACCAAGTAATTAGCCCAAGCGGGGATCGAACCCGCGCCCGAGTGCAACTTCAGACCGGCAGGCAAACACCTTAACCGACTGAGTCACGCCGGTGGCTTTTCACATACATATACGAACATTACTTTCTTTAATGAAAACAAGTAAATCTCACCATAGAAGTAGCTAATTCATCTGACTACAATTACAAAATTTCCTCAGTACATGCACTCTCCAGATAATAGTGCATAATATTGAGCAATTAGTACGCAATAAAGAGGCTATAAAATCCCGTAAAACTAACATTATAAATAATCAGGAAATATTTTTACTAATGATCCATTAATGCATAACAAAATGAAAAGAAAAAGTGGAAATCTAAAATGTAGTAGCCTACAGTATTTAGTTTTATTTAGCTTTCATTTCATCCCTAACTTATCAACCAATTGGTTTCATACATGTAAATACTAGTTTTAGGCATTCACATTACTTTAAGTTTAATTTGATCAGTATGAGAAACAATTATTATCACAAAAAAGGAGTCATCATCGCAAGTCTCCGCTGTGCCCGCGGCGCCAAAACATGAGCGCAGCGGGTTTCAGAGGAGACTGAGATGACGTCAAAGGGCATCGAGTTGATGAACACCGTCTTAAAGTGATATTTACTATAGATATTTATTAATAATGGTTCACAAAAAGTACATAAACTTAATAAATTACAACTAACATATAGGTACACAAATAGCAATTATACGCAATAAATATACATTTAATACCTCATTTTCCATCCCATATCTATTTCAATTTATGTTGGCTTTAACTAACATTTACATCTAGTTTTAGTGCAAGTTTCAACCAAGCGCGTTTATTTAAAACAAAAAAAGGCCTTAAAGCTTATTTAACTTACTTATTACTTTTTTTTAATTTTTTAACTCTACAATGACATCAGAGACTGTCGGAATTTAGTAGCGTTCAAAAGCAAACTTATTAAGCATTTTCTTACTGCGTAGAGTAGGTTTAATTTTTGTTTAATCAATAAAAGAAATGCTTCTCTCTTCTTAACTTTTACAATAAACTGTCTAGCTTTTATTAATCAGTTAATCTTTTAGTACTTTGATTTTTATTGTATTTGTAAATTTAATTTATTGTAATTATAATTGTAATTGTATTCTTAATATTGTAGTTGTAATCCCCTGGTAGAGGGGAAGAGAAGGCCTGATGGCCTTATCTCTACCAGGTTAAATAAATAAATAAATAAATAAATAAATAAATAAATAAATAAATAAATAAATAAATAAATAAATAAATAAATAATAAACAAGTGTACATCAATCTTTCCTGTTGCTCTATTTATCCAGTACTTATATTTAATTTTTAGGTCTTATGTTACATATTAACTTATTATTTGAAATAGATGAGCAAATGTCTGCATACTGTAAAGTCATGAGTCTGAAATAGCTGAATCGGTACATTCAATATGTAGGTTAATAAAGTGTCATTATTAGGGAGCGGATTTTTATGTGCTAAAAATTTAAATATATTTATTTTTTATGTGCTAAAAAGTACGAAAATATTTGCTAAAAACAAAAAAAAAATATTTGCTAAAAACAAAAAAATATTTTCTAAAAACAAAAAAATATTTGTTTTAAATATGACAGAAATACCTTACTTAGCTTGGAAAAAAAATGTTACTAGGTACTCACCAACCACACTTGAGTGCTAGTAGTTGGCCGAGAATTGCAGTGAACAACAAAGGCCATATCCAAATTTTCCATCACAAATGCATGCCGATTATCTCTGAACAACGACTTATATTGTGAAAACGATCTCTCCGCATCACAGGACGTCAGACGTGCATATTTAAAGAGAGGAATGTCGCAAACACATACACCGTCAATTTCACCTACAGGCACATCCTCCAATACTTGAGCAACTTTACACATTTTTTTATATCCACTGTTTTTCCCAAACACATTCTGGAATTTGTCCCTTAGTAATTGTGCTTCTGAACCTGGTAGCGAGTCTAGTTTAATTTCCACGGCACGCACCTCCCTGTTCAGACAACAGGTTTTTGGATGTTTCGAATTTTTTATGGTGTCACACAAAAAGCTTAAATTTGCTAATAGGAAAGCCATATCGTTTTTTAAATAACCATCTTTCAGTATATCTTGAAGGATATCGATTGACCAAGCCCGATAACAGGGAATCACAACAAGACATACTTACTTCATGGACATGAGCGAGAGGCGAGAGATTTGTTTAAATTAAAATTCATACCCGAGCTCTTATCTGTTGTGTTTCACAAACAAAGCGTGGAATGAAATCATCTTCAGCAACAATAAACATTCCTAATTATGTGTTGCAAGATCTCTCCTCCTTGTCCACGTTAATTTATTGTCTAATAATAACACTGATATGCTGCCTAGAACTTGCGGCGATACTATTACAAAAATGGATCACGGATACACCACATAGCGCTTAGAAACTCGAAGCAACCAAGAATTCTTAAAAAGATAGCGTACTTCTGAGTGACATAATTGATTTAGTTTAAAATGTTTAAAAGTTCCTTTAAAAAATTATTTAAGTAAATAAACTCCAAGATTTATGTGTTTATAATAGATTTCCTGAAAATATGTATTTACATAATTTTTTTGTGAAAATATGTGTTTTTATGTGAAATAAAATTCGGGTTTTAAACTTGAAACATTATGTTCGGAATTTTTAACTTTGTTAATTGTGTTTTATCACACGCAAAAATAATATTTAATTACATAGAAATCCGCTCCTTAGTCATTATGAATATAGCGAACTCTTGAAATAAAGAAGTAAATGTACGTAATATCTCGAATTCACTTACAAGGAAAGAAAAAGTTTCGAACATTCTTGTTGCCAAGATACTCTCATTTTGAAGTTGTTCTGTTTTAACAACAGTAAAGCAGAGGAAAACAAGATACATACACATTATATCTTTTATGTTCTCATACAACAAAAAGCATTTAACGTAGATTGAGCACAGGCGAACTGCACGTAGAGATATTAGAAAGAAACCATTACGAGGGTTGAAAACAGACCAAGAATTGGGACTGTAGGAAGAGCAGGTTAGCAGCAATTGCCCTCTGTAATGATAGAGCTGAAGTTTCGCTTGTTATACGAACAGCAGAAACTTCTGTTATACAAAGTGCTTTCCAAATTTTTATTAAATAAAACGAATTCGCTTTTGAATTCACTGAAAACGAGGAAATTATTCCAAGCTCTCACAAAGCACTACAATTTCTGTGAGGCATAACACTGGAGGTTTATATCAATACGGTTTAAATATGAAAGTTGCGAATACAGAACTCGCAGGGTTGTATCAAAATCTATAGAGAACATCCTTGCTGAGATAATTATGAATTTGGTTTTTATTTGCACAGGGATAAAGTGAACTGATAAGCTGCTATGTTCGGACTCAAAGCTTTGGATTTTAAATTGTCGTTACGGGCTGTGGGATATGGTTAGTTATACACAGATAAAATTCTCATTCGATGCAAATACAGTAACTGTACTATTACAATATGTACCGAACTATTATTATGTTGTTCTATACGAAATGTTTCAGGTTTAATGTTGACAAGCTAAAGGGCACGTTTCTGAATTCAATATATATTGTACGTATACCAACAGTTCTTTAATAAATTATTAACCTTTTTATACCAATCATAGTTATTCTATGCAGGCTGATTCAATTTTAGAGTTTATAAACTACATTGCACAATTCGAGCAAGATGGAAGAGAGCGAATTTTGCCCTTTATACTTGCTGGAAGCTATGACGAGTTCATGTTGGCAGATTTTCGAGGGCAGAACCTGGAATGAATCTAAGCTCGTAAGCACTTTCTTCTTTGCGATGGAGGAAGACCTCAAAGGCACTGCAGTTTCTAATGGGCTTATTGTTTGCACTTCAGAAGAAAATCAGAGGAAGGAATGCGAGTTTTTCTCCCTACTCTTACAACAAACCCCCGACACGGAACCGGCCGGCAAATGATTGGGCTTTGGTTGTCCCATCCGACCAATGACATCACCCCCATCCACCTGCTCCTTCAGAGGCGGTAAATTACTAGCTTACCCTCTCCTCTTACCCCGCAAAGACCATACTCCCCTCGCAGGGATCCTGTCGTGAAATTTGTACAGCACGTCTATTGTGTCTGACCGAGCCTATATTGGGAATGATTTCTACAGTCTGAAGAGTCACGATTTGTATGTATCGTAATTCAGTTATGTCATCTTTCGACTCAGTCTGCATGTCTTAAGGTATACATCGACTCTTAGGATACAATTCCACATCTTTTCCTTAATGTCTTTCAAACTTTGGTGACATGATTCTTGGGAGTACTCTAAGCAATTTATATAATTCAAACTTGAAAATCGAATTTGGAGGCCCAAAGAATTTATTTTTTGGAAAAAGTTAATAGAGTTATTTTGGACTGACTTAATTCCATTAGAAATTGACCTAGGGTAAAACTTCTTTCGCCAAATTATCCCCTACGCATGAAGAATGTCATACACTAAAATTATTTATTTATGTACTTGTTTATTTCTTTGTTTATTTATTTATTGACTTAATCATTTATTGATTTATTGATTAATTTATTTATTTACTTATTTATTTATTTAATTACTCATTTATTCATTCATACATACATTCATTCATTCATACATTCATTCACTCACTCACTCATTTACAGTATTTATTAATTTAATTTAAAATTTAAAATTTTAATTTTTTAATTTTTAATTTTTAAATTTTTAAATTTTAAATGTTTAAATTTTTAAATTTTTAAATTTTAAATGTTTAAATTTTAAATTTTAAATTTTTAAAATTTTAAATTTTTCAATATTTCAATTCCTATTCCAATTTCAATTTTTATTTCATTTCATTTCATTCTATCATTTATTTATTTGTCTGTCTGTCTGTCTGTCTGTCTGTCTATTTATTTATTTATTTATTTATTTATTTATTTATTTATTTATTTATTTATTTATTTATTTATTTATTTATTTATTTATTTATTTATTTATTTATTTATTTATTTAACTATTCAAAAGGTATGCCACATTATACGGTATAAACAGTTCCGAAGAAATATAGGGGAGAGTCGGGTAGTATCGGACAGTGCGTTTCTTTCATCTACCACCATATGGTAGTACCTGAATGACATGGTTACGTTTCTTTATGCGATATCACAGAAACGTAACCATGTTAATCAGGTACTATCATCCTGTGGTAGATGAAAGAAACTCACTGTCCGATATTACCCGATGTCCGATACTACCCGACTCTCCCCTAGGTATATATTTGTATATTTTTGGCACAAAACATAGTCGATTAAAAACAAAAATTCAGTTAGAACATAGCCACATGTTTAAGCTGTAATTTGGTACCTCAATTAAGTCTTTTGCAAAATTGGAACTCTATTTTTGTCAGTCGGAAAGATAATAAATGTCTGAAAATGTGAAATAACAGATGACAGGCACTAAAGTTAGCGTAAGGAATAGAAAGTATATTGTGCTTACATTGAAAACTAGAAGAAATTCGCTTCCAGATGAGGGAAAAACATTTGCCAATATTTTGAAGAAATCTGATATTTTTAGAGTCAATATACTCGTATAACTCAAGGTTCCGATTAAAATTTGAAAATCAGTTGTAGTTAGGGTCTAATTATTATTCCTGAACAAGTACTTGGAATATTTCAAAGGAGCTTGACTGTCTATTTTGGCGTTCCAATATAGGTAAAGGTATTCCGATACAAGCCTTGAGGCACATGGGGACATGAAAGTAGAGCTCCACGCATTCTTTTACCTCGGCACTAGAATGGGGTGGCGTGGTCGGCACCACACTCCGACAGTCTTTTTACCCCCTAGAAGGACTCGGTACTTAATTTGATAGGCGGCTGAGTGAACCTAGGAACCGTTCTGGAAATTAGGCCACAAGAAAATCCCATTATAACTCGATATCGAAGCCCCGATCTTCCAGTCCGCAGCCAGCTGCTCTACCAGCTGAGCTATCCGATTGCAGTCCCAATACACAGTAGACCCTAACAGAAAATAAATTGTTATACGACCTGTGAAGACATAACAGAATCATCAGTCATATTATAATCATAAAATTCACTAATATTCATTACAATTTTAAATATTTGAACGACTATTACGATCAATAGTTGTAAAGAACACAAAAACTGAAACTTAATTCTAGGCAGAAATAGGTAGCGTAAACACGAATAAGCCATTCATAACACAGCCCTGTTCTCATCTTTAGATTTCCACAGAATTCCCAGCTCCAATCAGCTCGTCTGGCGTAAAACAATCAATTACATTTTACATTTTCAGACCAAAAAATGTCACTTGAAAATCACAATACGAACACGGAATTCTAATTGCCTGCAAAAGTAGGGTGAGAATTGAGCGTACCGCTTCTCTCAGCGCTATTTTCCAGCCTGCCTGACGCGGTTATATTCAGAGAGGGATTACCAGTACAGGGGAATTAGATTTTGGTAATTTAACTATTCCATAAAATTGTGTATACCCACGTCATGTCCCCTGTTAAAAAGTTTCATTCCCTTTATAAACATGCACACGATATATTGTACACGAATTTTCTGTCTTTGAGGTATACACCTCTGCTACTACAAATACATACGTTATTTAATAATAATAATAATAATAATAATAATAATAATAATAATAATAATAATAATAATAATAATAATAATAATGGTTTACTTTAACTGGCAGAGTTAAGGGCATACGGCCTTCTCTTCCACTCAACCAGTATGATAGAAAATTACTACAATGCTATGAATATAACATAATTAATACAATACAACTCAAAGCAATACAATACTACAAGACAATATAATACAATACAATGACAATTCTTTTCATCTTCACAACACCAATAAAATAATTATGTAATAATAATAATGATAATAATAATAATAATAATAATAATAATAATAATAATAATAGTAATAATAATAATGGTTTACTTTAACTGGCAGAGTTAAGGCCATTCGGCCTTCTCTTCCACTCAACCAGTATGATAGAAAATTACTACAATGCTATGAATATAACATAATTAATACAATACAATTCAAAGCAATACAATACCACAAGACAATATAATACAATACAATGACAATTCTTTTCATCTTCACAACACCAATAAAATAATTATGTAATAATAATAATAATAATAATAATAATAATAATAATAATAATAATAATAATAATAATAATAATATAATAGTAATAATAATAATAATAATAATAATAATAATAATAATAATAATAATAATAATGGTTTACTTTAACTGGCAGAGTTAAGGCCATTTGACCTTCTCTTCCACTCAACCAGTATGATAGAAAATTACTACAATGCTATGAATATAACATAATTAATACAATACAATTCAAAGCAATACAATACTACAAGACAATATAATACAATACAATGACAATTCTTTTCATCTTCACAACACCAATAAAATAATTATGTAATAATAATAATAATAATAATAATAATAGTAATAATAATAATAATAATAATAATAATAATAATTGTTTACTTTAACTGGCAGAGTTAAGGCCATTCGACCTTCTCTTCCACTCAACCAGTATGATAGAAAATTACTACAATGCTATGAATATAACATAATAAAATTAATACAATACAATTCAAAGCAATACAATACTAAAATACAAGACAATATAATACAATACAATGACAATTCTTTTCATCTTCACAACACCAATAAAATAATAATAATAATAATAATAATAATAATAATAATAATAATAATAATAATAATAATAATAATAATAATAATAATAATAATAATGGTTTACTTTAACTGGCAGAGTTAAGGCCATTTGACCTTCTCTTCCACTCAACCAGTATCGTATACACTCCTGGAACAACAACACGTAAAACCTTCCAGAAACATCCGTCACAGAATTTCGTTTCACAGTGTTCCACTAGTAACCTGTCACTTAAAATAAAATAAAATAAATTTACATTTCACCAACACTCGATCCCGTGTTCTCTGCCTCTGTAAATGCTAATGATTCTTTGCAATAATGTCGGACTGAAAAATTGCTAAAAAAAAAAAAAAAGAGTCTAATGAATTTCAGTGAGACGCACGATTTAATATAACGCAAAATTCCACGTGAACATACTGAAATAATTTCAGTAATAAATTCTTAATTCAATTTATTTACGAATGTAGGTGATAAAAATTTAAAATATAATCTTACGGTATTAGTTTGTTGCAAAATGGCATGTCTTTATATCTGCCCAATTCCGTGTATAACAGACTGTTAATATTGCAGAATTCCCATCAAAAGGATTTCTTCGAAACTCAAATAAACTCGTCTACCCAAAGTCATATTACGAAAACAATTTCAGTCTTATTTCTAAACGAACAACACAAAAACTAGATATATAATCCACAGCATCAGGCAGTAAAGTCAGTTTATAAAGACACCCCATTTTGCAATAAACTAATACTGTAGGATTATATTTTAAATTTTCATCTCCTATGTACGTAATTCAATTTAATTAAGAAGTTATGACTGGAACTATTATAGTATGTTCACGTGGAATATTGCGTTATACTAAACTGCGTCAGTCCGAAAATTAATATGTATTGCCACATTAGTAACTCAGTTGCAATTATTGCAGTCCAGAGTTCGAATTTCGGTGATGGCAGAGTCGTTTTTGTGGTCAACAAAACTAAGATTCTTGACAGTTTTTCTTAGAGTTATCCCATTTCTTGCGTTAGAAGGCAAAAGGAGGTAAGAGCCAAAACATAAATTTTCAGATTATGGATGATTCATATATGACATGACAAATGGGGCGCTCAGAGCAAAAGGGAATCAACTCACAAAAATAAACTTTTTCAGAAAATTAGACTCGTAGGGTGCTATTCATAGACATTTCGCTATCCCGCGCTACGAGCGTGCTAAACTAGCCCCGGCTATAGACTGGTTACTTGTACAGGATTCATATCATATCGCTAACACTGATTTATGAATACGAAGAACGTTAGTTCGCTGATCATCCACCGGAAGCCCGCGCTAAGAATGTCTATGAATATGGCCCATAGTCTTTTATGTAGAGTTAATTACCCATTAAAAGTGAGTGTGATTTTAAACATCTGGGGTGCTATTCATAGACATTTCGCTAGCCCGCGCTACGAGCGTGCTACACTAGCCCCGGCTATAGACTGGTTACTTGTACAGGATTCATATCATATCATATCGCTAACACTGGTTTATGAATACGAAAAACGTTAGTTCGCTGATCATCCACCGGAAGCCCGCGCTAAGAATGTCTATGAATATGGCCCATAGTCTTTTATGTAGAGTTAATTACCCATTAAAAGTGAGTGTGATTTTAAACATCTTAACTCTAGGAGAAGAAAGAACCATGAAATTTTAACGCAACCAATTGCGTTTTAATACTCAGAGGTCAAACATTAATATGTTTATGCTCAACCATGCCGAAATGTAGTAATTATACACCTGGTAGCAGCCCTTTAATGGACCTCATTAAAGTACACCTATTCATTAATGTTTAGGTGTTTCACCAATCAGAAAACACCATTGTAGCAATATGAAAGCGCAAGTATCGACTATTCTCGGATATGCAATCGAAAGACAACTAGCAAAACGTCACGGAGGCTGGAAATCCAATACTGTAGCAGAAGGTTATGTTCTGTTACTATAATAATTAGCGTTAATTGTAAATAATATTCAAATAAATTCAATTTGTCATCTCGTTTTTCAATGTCTAAATCAATTTCATGGTTATATCAAGATTAATGTTTATTTTACTCTCTAGATTATATCAAGGTCAATGACATTTGTGTCTCGGAAAAAATCAATACTTTCGCGTCTGCGCACATGTCACAATTTACGAGATATTGCACAAGGTCAGTTCCGCTTCCCAGTCAGATAAGAATAGCATGAATACTTATGAATAATTTCAAGTTAGAAATATGGTCGTATGAAACTTGCCTATATTGGTAATTAAGACGCTCGTATGAAAATTATGAAACGAGCGCAAGCGCTCGTTTCATAAACATATTCGCGTCTTAATTACTACCATTATAGGCTCGTTGAATAATGTACTATTTTAAGATAGAGTCTCCTGTAGGTTCTGAGAGCCTTTAAAGAGTAAGGGTAACATTTCCAGATATGAGTTTATTGTTAAGAATAATTACTTGTCTTGATCTCATCTGTCATCACAAGAGGTACGTCTCTTGACTTTTTGTAAACTCTGTATACCATTTACACGCTCCGGAAAATTAGCTTGCCTCACTATAAAGGTATAATAAAGACTATTTTAACACAACGAGGGTGCAAGCTGTAACCATGGCGACCTAATTCCTCTCAGCCAGCTTTATAAAAGCGACGTATGTTTGTAACTAAGTCGACACGACAAATCCAAACACTGATTGTGCAGATACTCTCTTATGTATGAGTCTACAACTGCTATGAATGTATTTACATAAATTTGAGAGAGACTCGCTGCGCTGATGGGAAGCCCCTCAACGTCTGGGGATGGGGATCAGACCGACAAATTGCCCTGGATAGTGTCCCGTTAACTCTTCAGCGTTCTATTCCTGTTCATGAAGAGCGCAGATCGTCACTTCTTGATTATACGCTGGGCGAAATTACATTACTGAGACATCGATTACGAATTTATCCGGTGGTAGACTATCCGGCTATAGGGGAGAGTCGGGTAGTATCGGACATCGGGTAGTATCGGACAGTGCGTTTCTTTCACCTACCACCATATGGTAGTACCTGAATGACATGGTTACGTTTCTCTATGCGACATCACTGAAACGTAACCATGTCAATCAGGTACTATCATCGTGTGGTAGATGAAAGAAACTCACTGTCCGATATTACCCGATGTCCGATACTACCCGACTCTCCCCTAATCTCCAGCGGAATTGGGTTCAATTCTCGAAAAATTCTAGATATATTTCTATTTGAGAGAACAGCGTTTTCAAGAATTCATTCTACATCACTTTTAATTTTTATAAAAATGTCTTGACAGTGCAATAGTTATTAATAGACTTCGTGGAATTGCCACGAGAATCGCAAAGTTTACTGCGCCCGCAGTATAGACTGTATCAGAAGGGGGCGTGCAAAGGATGGAGTATGCCTATAATGTAAACACTGAGCAGTATACTGCGGTTACAATAAAATCTGTATCGTGCATTCAAGAAATATAATGAATGATCATTGAAGTAGGAAATATCTAAACATGTAAATACACAGTTGTTTATAGGGAGATATATTAACTCTTAAAATTTAATGTAAGATACTCACATAATCCTTGAATAAATGCATTGCAGTGAAGAGTTACGTACATTTTGAGCGACTGCAAAGTAACCTCCCCCGATGGTCATTTAAACAGTTTTTATTTTGGAAAAATATACGTTCAACATCACACGATGTAATACATACATATTTGAAGAACGGAAAGTCACTACTTTTTAGTACACCAACTTCAGGTGTCTTGTCGTGACCTGATGGTACATAATTTATAATACGAAGTTGTTAATAGGCAGAATTTTTAGCAATAATGTTTCTCATCTTACATTTCACTTTTTCTGAAATTAGTGAATTGTTATTTTGGATAACGGTTTGTGATGCTTTATCCCTTATATTAAGGGCTTCTGAGAGTTGTAGTTTAGATGATTCTAACAGGATGATGCTTTTGGACATGATTTTAAAATTAGAATCAATGAACAGAATATCTTCCAATAGCTATTCAGAAGGCAATGATTTTATAGCTGCAACAGCGGAAGTGTCTGTGCTATTCAATGCATCAATTACCTCCATTATTTTGCCATAATGTTCTGCATAATAATTAACAGCATCCAACCACGTTCCCCAACGGGTCAAGATTGGCTGCGAGGGTAAGGGTATTCCAGGGGCAATTATTTGGAACAGCAACACTCTCATTGTAGTATGTTTGATTGAATTCTTGTCTGCACTGAACAAATAATAGCTTTGACTATTCGAACCACAGTAATGCAAAAACAAGTAAACAAATTGAAATTCTACATCCAAATTAGATCTTAATCCAACATCGAGGTCGCAAACCCATTTGCTTACATAGGTATACATTAGCTGTAGCTGCTCTATCTATTTGGACCGGTCACAACTCTTAACATGAACTGCTTATACTACGAGACCGGGCGGCCGCTCACCTCCTCTATACTATCGTACATCGGCAACCTGATTGCATGCTGCGTGTGGCAATTCAACGAAGTCTAGTTATTAATATCATCGTTTGAGCCATGATTCCCAAATTCAAACTCCAAGAACGACAGAATTTGTTTTTAAATATCTTGATTACACAACTTTTAACACTATATCACTTCGGAATATATATTATATGTCTTTCTCGTGTTAAATATTACTGTACCTGGTTAACATGTTTCGGTCTGTTACCGACCTTCTTCAGAACTAGTCGTTGCTGGTCTTGGCGCCTTTAGTTTTGTTTCCTAAGGGTGCGTGTTTGTGTAGTGTAATGTGGAGTCAAAGAGTGTGTGTGTTCTGAAATTGAGTTGTGTGTTGAGAATTTCATTTGGATGTGTTTTTGGGTGTCTGTATATTTCGTATTGATCTAGTGTGTTTAGTTTCTGGCTTTTTGGTTGGATGTGTAGAATTTACATGTCCGTGTTGATGTCTCTATAGGTGTGGTTAGCATTTGTGATGTGTTCTGCATATATGGAAGAGTTTTGTAATTTTGTTATGGCTGTGATGTGATCTTTGTAACGTGTTTGAAATGATATGCCTGTCTTTCCTATGTAGAAGTTATTTCAGGTGTTACATACAAAAACATAATAGCAAAAAACAAGAATACAACACAAACACAAGAACACAAAAAATGCATCACACTAACATATGAAAACAAACACACACACACACACAAAAGATTGCAACCTCATTCAAGAAATTAAATTATAACATGGCATACAGAACAAATACAGTAGAACTTGGTTATAGCGACCTCGTTTTGTGCGACACCTCGCCTATAACGTCAAATATTCTGTGGTCCCAACTAATTCCCCATAAGACATATGCTTTCCTACCTTGGTTAATACGACAAACGCATATGCGTCTACCTCGCATATAACGTCATTTTCAACCTCAGTTTGGAATAAGATTTTCTAAGAACCAAAGTATTTTAAGAAAAATATTTTGTTGAAATCTGACCCTGACAAATTCTTTACAGTCTCCTTCTGTCATAGACCTCTTGAATGCAGGCGGATTCCCCACCCCATTGTAACCTGCCCGAATTCATGCGGTATTAGATCAGTGTCGACAGGAAGTTTTCACTAAATCCACGCATTTTAACGCAGTATGAACACCAAAAGAAGTGAGTCATTAGAATTATGAACGTGTTCTATGAAGCTAGGGAAGGGAGCAGTGAAATTGCAACTGAAATTATGAACATAGAACGTAATTTAGCCCTAGAAAGTGTGTATTGGGCAAGTAGAAGACAACAGAGTAAAATGACTGATTACTTCACGCCTAAGTAAAGTAGTTTGGTGAGTACTGAACAAACTGTTTTAATACAGAATACTGTATTTATAATTGTAGGCCTACATGTATTTTATTATGTTCATTGTAGGCTTAAAAGTCAAGACATAAATCTAAAATAAGTCTAATTAAGTTTGTTATTTTTCATTTTTCACCTCACTAGAATGATAATGTGAATCTCGGTTACTACGACACTCGTTTATAACAACATAATTTTTAAGGTCCCTTGGATGTCGTTATAACCAAGTTCTACTGTAATACTCTATAAAAACATCTAAAACACAAAAACAACACAAACAAACAGATACAACCACACAGGCGTATAAAACTCAAATGTAACAAGAGAATATAATAAACAAAACAAATGATGTAGGTTAAAGTATTAGAAGCTAAACTATGACAAAATATTATGTCGCTATATTGTAATAACTTTCTATGAATTGAGAAAAAACTCCCCGTAGATTTCCGAATATGGAAAGGCTGAAAAGAACAGTCAGAGGTAGAATTTGTCCACAGAACCCAGGTTTCTTAAATAAATTTAAATTATGCCCGAAAAATATAGAAACTATAGAATTAGTGATTGTCTATGGGGCTGGATGTGTCATGTGCTGTCCTGCGATTTATCAGCGGTGTTGATTACACGACTATGGAGGCCTATCACACACGCGCATTGAAAATGTAAACAGATTTCACTTATAATCCAACATTCGGGAAAAAAGGACTTAACGAGATGTTAGAAGTAATTCGACAATTTCTTTGACACTCAGTGCGGACAATTCCGTGCTACAATGTTTGATGTTGACTCAAATGAAAATCTCTGGAAGTCGAGACGTATAAACCTTCTTTTTTCCACGGTTATTCTCCTGCTTTCTGTTTTGTTTCTATTCCCTTTGTCGCTCCGTATGCGTGATAGAAAACGGACGAACTCTCGGCTCATGAGATTTATGGCAGAATGCACTCTGCAGCGTGTATAGTGTAACCAAGAGAAATGGGTCCCCATAGCTTCAACTCTGCGCTGAGGCATGAAACAAAAGACGGGGAGAGGTCATCGAACTTTAATAGTAAAACAAGCAAGTTTTGTAAACTTGAAAATACAGGACACAGGGGTGGAATTACATGGCGAGATAGCTTTGGTGCCTTCGGGGGGATTTTTGTTATCATACGAGACTTTTACTTCTCTATTTCATAGGTGAGGTGCCACGACAACAATAGAAATATGAACTACAGCTAATTTTCTTACTCACTCCTCCAGTTGCTCAGTGCGGGCTTATGATTCCGTCTAGATGGTATTCGGGGAATAGACTGTTTAATCTGGTGACAGTTAAGACCTATACGTGTCACTGCGGTATCTCCAGGGGTGAAAAATCCATCCGTAGGGTCAATCACTCATCTCACCTCTATCTTCCTGATTCCGTACGCTCAACGAATGTCTGCATGTCATAGATGCTGTTAAAAATTGTTCATTCTTACAACTCTGGGACCAAGGAATCTCAGATGAATTACACTCATCCCCCTTTAATTCCGTAAATTTTATTTATTTATTTATTTAAATACACAATTTCTTGGAACCTATTTTACACGAAATTACATAAGGATTATAGTTATAGACTGATAGTTTATGTTATCATAATAAGAATTCCTTTGACGCGGGTAACCCAGTCTTAACATATATATATATATATATATATATATATATATATATATATATTACATTAATTTGAATTAATTTTAAGTTCTTAAATATATTAAATATAAAATTACGAAAATGTTTATACCAGCATGTTTTTCTGAACACACTGAATAATGTTTTGTCATATATTACCAGTGGCGTAGCATGAAATTTTGAGTAGGGGAAGCTAACTCAAGTTGTCTTTCATGCAATATGAGAAAACTTATTACAAAAATACAGCCTTAAAATAAATAATAGTCAATGTCAAGTCAGCAGTCGAAGATTGGTTGGTACATCGTAAATAACACCAATAAGGCATGACCTCAAATGGTACGTAGTAAAATATGATTTCACGGTTTACACATATCTCCTAACAAATAGACACGTATACGTATAACATTAGCTCACTCCCTGTCATACTTAGAGAAATCACAATATTAGTATCATTACGTAAGTATGCGTCTGTCTTTTGGTTGTGTCCTTCATTGACAGCAAGGGAGTCGGTCATTTGCTTTTTAAATCACACTTTTGTTCGTAAGTCAGTTTTGATAATACAATTGTCCTAAAAAAAATTGAAGTAAATTAGTGTCAGAAACTGTTATTTCGCTAATTATTTATTATATCAGCCACAGTGGACACTAACACTTCAACTAAAAACAACTGACGAAAAGGGATAACTCGGAAACTACTTATTTTAAATGTTAAAGCTAGCTTCTTTGCGAGCCTTGCGACTAGGGTAGCTTACTGTAGTTAGAAAGGGATGGAAAATCTGCGGGGTGGATTACACAGAAGAAACCGGTCTGCTTGGAAGCTGGTGTGTGCAGGCTTCTTGTTTACTGCTGCATCACAAATCATCCCGAGCTGCCGCATCACAATATTTAACGCGTAAATATAAATTCTATTAAAATTAATAAATAATTTTCTCCATAAACTGCAGGTTTATTATGAAATTATTATTAACTGGGGAAGCTAAGCTTTTTAGCTTACATTGACGCTACGCCACTGTATATTACATTACAAAAATATAAATGTCCGACTAAAGTAAATCTTCTGTTTTCGAAAACTGGACATTGAAACAAAAGGTGATCGACGGTTTGCTGTTCCTCACAGATAATAAAATAAATACAGGAACATAGAGAGCTGACAAAAGTATATGGACTATAAAAGAATCCACTGCTACCAGGAAAGAAAAGCACTAGAAGAGATGTAAAAGTAGGAACAGCGCGTACACAATCCAAAAAACTCTCACTTACGTATCCTATACCTTACACTATCAAACTGTTCAGGGTTACAACCACTTGCCTAGCTTCTTATTCTACTATAAGATTGAGAATATAATTCAAAAGTTAAAATTTAGAAAATTGACGCCAATTCGACAGGGTTTTCGGGTGAATATCGATTTTTCTAAAGGTGACTCTTAGCTTATTTTAAGATAATTACTTTTAATGACATGGAAAATATAATAATTATTGTTTTACGACATTATTCTTCAATGTTACCGAAAATACAATTAACTTTACGTAATTATTGTCACACTCCAATATAAATACGAAATGTGTGATTTTACTCTTTAACAAAAGTATATATTAATTACAGTCCCCCTTGGACAACATCAATCTGCATAACATCAATTTATTGGCTCGGATATCAGTTGTTCATTCGCCATACTGAATTTTTATGTAGTCAATAACTGCTATCCAACGTTTCAGAAATACTTATCGAACAAATAATGCTATCGAATAGATATCTAACGTTCCACAAATCTACCACAGAAGTGGAATTGAACAAAGTCCTTTATCAGGATGACAACAGCTACGAGAACACATAGTAGCGGTGTTTTAAGTGAAGAAAAAATTCCTAAAATTGTCGCTTTTTTCACCAGAGTGCCTCCTTAACATTACGTCATCTTTTATTTCACGATTCAACGTTGTGTATCACGAAATTGTCAAGAGAAAAAATTCATTTGTACTCACTTTAATGTACCTCACCCTACTTTCAAAGTATTTAAGTCTAATACATTAAAGATCGCGTAGTTTATCTGATACTACACACATTAACAACTATTGAGGTTAAGTCTTGTCGCCCTATACCTAATTTTTATGCACGACCGGTCAGTAATCAATGCATTATCGCCTTCAGACTAGCAAACTAGCATTTTACAACCGTAGGGCTGTAAAACTATCAGTCCTAGACAAGTAGAAGAGACAAGACCTGTCCTGTGACCTTATCATGTGCCGTGGCTCTATCAATAATGGGTATGGACGGAGAATACTTTTAGTCTGAGACGAACTTCCATGTCGTATAATATTAACCATCATGAAATAAATCCTCTTTCTGATAGCTTATTCTTTCCACTCTTGCACGGCTCACATGCCAGATCTCGCCTCCTGATCTGCACGAGACTTGTAACGCTAGTGACGTCGTCTAATTGCAAGTGTAGCAGGTTGCGGTACAATAAGGGGAATTCAGTGTAGAGGCATTAAGATGAAAGCTGTTCTTGTAACAAATTAGCTAATATAAATTCATTGCACTCTATACAGAAAACGTGCGCGAAATGTATTAAGTTCAAAAGCAAAAGATAATCCGATTACGTATTAAGTGACATTATCTGAGCTCCAGTGTGACGATATGTTGAAAAATAAATACAAAAATAAAAAGAACTTAAGTGGTTTTTATCATAATTTTCCTCATACTACGCTCCTATGACTGCATAGATATGCGGCAGGTATGTTGAGTATAATATATGTGGGACAAAATATATGTGCGAACAACTATTTGCCCTAATGAAAATAGCAGAATCAAAATATAGAAGTTCATTGTCAGAAACGAACTTAACGCACAGTCTCAGATAGCACAGCCACTGCATCAAAAACTGAGAATAAAAATACCAGCAAATTCTCAAATTAACTATTAAATTATGTATTTAGTTAAAGTATTCCTCGTGTAAATATGCCCTTTATATATTTGGAACTCACTGTGGATATACACTGAACAACATTATGAAAAAATTTCTCAATTTTTTACATATGAAAAAATACAATGTTTTGGGGTTCATTATTACTTTCACGTCGAAAATATCCTGTATTCCGGAATGCACAGCAACGAACATTCATCTGTTTGCAACCAGACTATTTTGAAATCTTTGTTCACAAATCTTTCTTGCCACTTTGCAGATTCTCCAGATCTTTCAAAACCGTTGAGACTCAGTCCTGAGATTTTTGTTGTTCTATTTTTAATGTTCAGTATAATTCTACACTTCAAACAAGTCACTGGCATGAGGAAAAAAGCTAAAAAAAATTCTGTAGGTTGCAGTTAGGGCACAAATGCATGTACAGTCGAACTTCGATATCTCGAAGTGCTTCTAGAAACTGGTTATAATTCGATTTATAAAAAAATTCGAGATATACAAAATATAAAAAAAAAAAAATCCAGTACCATAAATTACATATTATTGATGACAAATATTACCGATTTACTTTCAATAAAAATAAGTCAACTCTTTGTTTGCTTTTCAGGATGACGATTTTAGCAATTCATAACAAAGCTTAAGAAGAATGTCAAAGACATGCCATTATGTCCTTGCAATGGTGTTTACTATGCTATATGGTACAGATATCTGCCTTTAGTGATTGACAGCGGTTTGGATTAGTACAAATGAGTTAATTCCTGGAGAAGACACTTAAAAAAAAAAAAAAAAAAAAAAGGAAAATACTAATGTACAATGCGTGTTAAACTAATGGCGTTTCATAACATTCATTAAATTTTACTTACACATGGGCACATAACTTTCATTTTGACCTTAAAATCGAGTTAAAATATGTATTTCCTACTGGGAAGAGAAATATTAATCGAGATATCGAAAAAATCGAGCAATAGAACTTCGAGATATAGAAAAAATACTACATGTAAATTATAATTATGATTAAACCGGGAAATTAAAATTACTTCGAGGTATCGGAAAATCGAGTTATAGAAGTTCGAATTAAGAACGTTGGACAGTATATTATACTATACTTCGGATCTCTGCACATACATCTTATATCAAAATCATGTAGGCTATGAAGTATGGTATAGTATATAGTATAGTATGGAATGCTTTAACTGCAGATTTACTAAAGGCTTTACCAATAACCAAAAATGTATTTAAAAATAGGCTTAAGGACTTTACTAATAGACGGTAGTATATTATACACACTATTTAAAGGATGTAATTAATATTTTATTATTTGAAGTGTTGTATCAGTGAAGAAGCGTGTTGTGTCATTGAAGTGTGTTGTGTAAGTGAAATGTGTTTCTGTCAGTGAAGTTTCATAGTTTATAGAGGCAGTGCAAAATACTTGATCAGTGAAATGTTTTTGAAGTGTTAGTGAAATCAGGATAATAGCAGTGAAATAATGTGTCGTAGTTCCAGTGCAGAGAGTGAGTTGTCAGCGAAATGAGTGTAGTGCTGAAAGGTAATTATGCAGGTATGAACATATATCATACTCGTGGGTTTCAGTTCGAACTTAGGGTTAAGATACAAATTAGATTTACTTTAAATGTTATTTTAAGTGGTCGTGCTTCATTTAATTTAGGATGCTCCTTGTTATTGTTATTGTTATTGTTATTATTATTATTATTATTATTATTTTTTTTTTCAACGCCTGACTATCTTTTAATACTATACTATACATTAGTGAGATCGAAACTCGAATATGCATCTGTAGTTTGGAACTCTATTACTAGTTCTGATTCGGCAAAACTGGAAAATATTCATAGGAAATTTATTTCATTATGTTCGTACAGATTCCTGCCTAATAACTCTGGGTATAACTATGATAAAAATGCGAGTACTTTAAATGTCGAAGCCTGTGTGCCAGACGTCATGATCTCGATTATTTATTCTTATGTAAGGTCTTAAAGGTGACATTAATTGTCAATCTTTCTTAAACAGTGTCAGCCTTCGTATTCCTATGAAGGACATGAGACATCACAAACTCTTCTATATTAGAAATTCTAAATCTTCCTCTCCGGTCTCCAGATGTATTAAACATGCTAACTTACATGTAAGCGATTTCGATCCATTCAATGTATAGAAATATTAGAATATGGCAATGTCTTTGCTAATATTATTTGCATAGACCCCTAATCCTTATACACAAATTGGTAGTAAGAATCAACTCCTTTCCCTAATATTTTATAGTATTAATTCTTGTAAATTAATTATTGTCATCTATGTTCTTTATTTTGTACCTTAGTTGTTCATTTTAATGTATTAATTGTATCGCTGTGCTGGACTTTTATTGGCCAATGGCTGTTGTTCAGCACATAAATGAATGAATGAATGAATGAATGAATGAATTAATTAATTAATTAATTAATAACTAATAAATAAATAAATAATTTTTTATTTATTATTCATTGTTTGTATTATTGTTTTTATTGAGTGTAATTAGTTACTACTGCCAAGGGGTATATACCCATTTGCAGTGTGAAAAAACACACATACACGCACGCACGCACGCACGCACACACAATATTCTCAAGACTCAGGAGGTTAAAATGTTTTTCCTTTAGAATCACCCACACTATCACGCGTCAACGTATGGGTCTTTCCTCTTGAATCATCCTGTAATGTATACATTACATATCTACAGCTGAGGCGGGATTACAATCTTAAAGACGTTTTATCTCTCATAATAATATTTAAAATTAAGTTACATTAAAAATAAATTATAATTACTTCAATTTCACTGAGTTTTCAAACGAGGAGTGGATCCATATCGGTGCCGTTTGTATTAAAATAATGTGTGTGGGAACCATAAAAGACAGTTGAACGTTTGTCTATTTGCATTGTAAATTGATCACTCCTGCGGCGTCTGGGAGCCAACACACACAGTCATCTGTGGCCTGACAGGAATTGAAGTGCGGTCGCTTCCAGCCGGCACGTAGAACGAGGCGGCCCATCGATTGCGGTACGCACACAGCACACGCAAATTGACTAATTAAATTTTACAAATTTTAGTAATAAATTCTATAAAATATACGATGAGGTTGTAAAGCGCAATAGCGAAGTTATAGTATTTTCATAGTTATGAGCATACGGCCGATCAAGATTACGCTAAAGTGGTTCCCAGAGACCTGAGTTTGAAACCAGAATATTAAAATATTAGCCGTGTTACCCACCTTCAAATATGCAGGGTGGTTCACGAGGAAAGGTAGAATATTTAGGATACGATATCTTAGGCCATTTTAAGTGAAAAAGTTCAAATTAACAATGAGCGTATTCCGAATCTCACCGGTGAGCAATCCGATGGCATCACGGTATTCCGAATTCCACCGATAACGTCATTGATGCTCCACCGGTGTCGCACCGGTGCTATCAACTTGCAGAGGTGGTGGCAGTCTCCATCAGCCGCCATCAGTGAATCTGATTGGTTCTTGTATAGGGCGGGAATTAGCAGACGAATAACATCGTGCACTATTGTGTCATGGCGGTGTGTTCTGCTTTAGTTCTGCTGTATTGTTTGTAATGAGCACAACGTAAAAACAATATGTTAATGGCTTATGAGCGAACATATCAACGGACCAGTTATTACTACCGGTTCAAGAAATAAATTGTTTATGCTATCTTTTCTTTGAACGTGATGGGAGTACGAAAATTTCGCAAAATTTTGCTAGCGTAGCACATACAACAACTTGTACAGTCGCCATGACAGCCATCGATCCTTGCAGCAGTTTTGTTCCTTATTTCGCTGCAACGTGATGTCATTGATGCCACCGAACCGGTGAGATTCGGAATACGCTGATAGATTCCTTTTCCAACGATGGCGGAGCTACATGTATTTTTTTGGTGAAACGTCTCGTCCCAATGTGAATCAGACGTTACCATATGCTGCTGACATGAGAACGTGAGACAAGGTCACCGATTGCAATGAATGACGTAACATTGGAATCTGCATTGTGAACGATGTAGATAAGAGAAAGAAACCGGGTGGTGGGACATTACAAATGTCCAATCGCCTGCCCTTGTCTGATGTAATGACATAGAACACGCAGATAACACAAATACACTATCACTTATCAATTCACAGAATTTCAGTCTGCTACCTACAGTACAGTAGTTATACAGGTTCAGTTATCGGAAGTGTTGTTGTGTTTTTCAAGATACCTTATAAATTTTGGACTACAGAATACGCCGATATTGTGTATATTTATGGTTTGTGCGATGGAAATTCCTTGCGTGCCGTCGCTGAATATGAACGACACATTCCGAGCAAAATGGTACCATATCGAAGAGTATTTACTGTCTATGGTATTGGATGAGAAACTTGGTACACCAAAGGAAGGTGGAAACGAGAGAGGCGCTAATGGACCATATTTTGGATGCTGCACGCCGCATAAAGAACAGCCAAGAGCAACTCTCCCAAGCGGCGAGCGCGATTCACGCCCGAGCGCAACAGTGCATTGAAGCAGGAGGAGGTACCTTTGAAAATGTGCGTAAACGTCGACCCCGACGTCCAGAATATTAGGCATGTATGCATACGTGAATATAAACTTTAAATTTGTCCGTTATCTGTCTCTAAATGCGCGTTAATACAATGGAATCCCAGACGTTTTTGTGAAATCTAAGAGCCATATCTTCGTAGCCGTTCGAAAGCGGACTCATATTCATATGAACTTTTTGACTCAGAACGACTTCAGAATTGATATCCTAATTTTTTTTACCTTTCCTCGTGAATCGCCCTGTAGAACTATTATTTACATTACATTCGGCAAAAATTAGGTTCTAAGTATGAATTTTGAAACGAACACGTGAAACACTTTTGCCCTTTTAATGTAGACCTACAATATTTTATTTCATACTCTGTTGAACTTCCTAATTTTTATTTATCATTATTTTTATTTATTTAATACTAGCCATACTCGCGCACTAATTAGATTAATGGCAGACTATTTATTCTGTATCCGTGTTTTTATTTTTTCAATTATCAGAGAACACATTCAGTTTCTTTGAAATGACACAGAAAAAGGAAATTGTTACTGCATCATGTTCAGTTAATTAACTAATTTAGTCTCATCACTCGCTGCAGTGGAAAGAACAGGATACTAATTAAAAAAATACAAATAATTGCTCTTCAACCTACAACATTTTATCCATAGCCTACATGTCAGTTTATGCTGTAATTGTTTCATTTGTTCACTTTTCAAAATACATGTTCACTTTGCTTACAGCAAAACACTATCACAGAAAATAATTCTAGCTAGAAAATGAAAAAAAAAAAAAACACGTGTTCTATAACGGGCTAACCACGAACCCAAGCAATAAATATGAAAAAATAATCAATATATAAAATTATTAAATAATCATTTTAATCATAAAGAAAACTAAAGTAACCGAAGATAGCATAATTAAGTTACTGGAACGTTTTGGAGTATATTGATTTAGATATTAACAATAAAATGTGATGTTGAGGGTTAAATAATAATGGAGGGACTTTCAGATGAAAAAAATTATATTCCACGAACTTTTTTTTTTATAAATTCAAGGAAGCAACTGAGAAATGATATCTACCAAATCACATTTAGATAAGTAAAAAGGAATATAAATACTTTGTTCTTGGAAAACAATCAACAACGGAAAACAATTGAACCAAGGTATTATGTTAGCCTTAAAGTTGAATTTTTAAGGAGCTGTGCTTACGTCTATTTGCAGTCATGTGTTACAATTGTTACAAACAGGTCTTTACACCAGGTAATTAATCAGACAAATCAGACAAAAATTATTTTGTACTAATACATTTATGTTCAAATTAATAAATGTGTTATTTGTACATTATAAAATAAACATCTAAATAAATTTACAGCCTATGTGTATGAATTAATCAGCCTATATTATATTTGTATTCTATAATTTTGGAATTTATATATTTTTTTATAAATTGTCCTACTTTATTCACGTACGATATTATTCTTGTCTATGTTAATATTATATTATACAAATTCATTGCCGCTGTTATTTAATTTTTATTTCCTATTTTATTTTATTTCATTTTCCATATATTCCTCTTATATTAATATAGGCCTATTATATTATATAATTTCACTGTAGCTGTAATTTTAATTTAATTCCTATTTTATTTTATTTCGTATATTCTTTTATAGGCCTATTAATAATATATCTAAACTGCGACCGAAAACGAGCGCTGCTCATTCGGCCCTCAAATTTTGTTAATATTACTGTATCCCCTTTTTTATATTAATTGTATTATTTTATTTCTATTTCTATAATTGTAATTATATCTGTATTCTGTATATTTAAATTTAAATAAATAATAAATAAATAAATAAATAAATAAATAAATAAATAAATAAATAAATAAATAAATAAATAAATAAATAAATAAATAAATAAATAAATGCATTAAACTCTTCGCGGGGCCCTGTCAACAATCACATCACTAGGACACCCCTCAACACAACTAAATAATATAATGGACTCGTCCACAAGACGCAGTATTGCCTCCTGCTGCATAACTAAGTAACTGTTTTACATGCATTGAAAAGGTTTCTGATTGTATGTTTTTATGTTGGTGGAAGTTGAGTGGCGTCAGTAACTGCAGTAGCGTAAAGTTTCTTTTTATGCATTCTTTGGAAGAACGTACATTTATGAATTTCGACGTAGTGTGAAATAAAATAAAACATTTAGATTTGTAGCGGATTTACAGTCTGTACAGTGTACACCTAGAAAACTACTATACTTTGTAAAGAGTAGTAGAGAATAGAGAATACGTTTATAGATTTGTTAATTGGAGAAAAAGACTAGTCAGAGATGAAATAAGTGAACTGATTAATTATCACAAGCTATCAATTGTTGAGCATCATAAATTTGAAATAGAATCAGTGCGAGAGATTACAAGTTAGCCTCTGCAAATGATAAAGTTATCAGAGCTGTGAAATTAACTCCTTCCTCAGGATATGAAGAGACCGGTACAAGAAGTTGAATGGGAATGAAGTGCTTTGATCGGACATAATCGTTTCTGGGGATAATCCAATTAATAGCTTTCTCAACTTTTTAAATGGAAAATTACAAGACATCATGAAAGAAAATTTATTCTGACTTTTAGTACAATTAACGTATTTACATAAAACTGTCAATTAATAAACTTAGACAATAGTACTGTTGAAAAGAAACTTTCAAGTTTTGTAGCTTGTTTATCTAGTCTTGAATTTGGTTTTATACTGGAGAAGAGTCTGAATTTTCCAATTTTTTATCATTCCAAAGTTTTATGTGGAAATAAATCTTAAGTTCTACTGAATAGATGAAAAATTACGTATAGGTGTTATCATTCAGGCCCTGCCAAGTCTGTAAAGTGACTTATGCAACAGACAGGCTCATGTCAGTAGATTTACTGGCATGTAAAAGAACTACTGCGGGACAAAATTCCGGCACATCGGCGACGCTCATATGACCTGCGCAGTTGCGAACGTCGTTAAATAAACCATAATTTAAATTTAAGCTTAAACTTGTTCAATCACAATCGAGCAATTATTAATAAAATTATATTAGAAAGTTTCAATGGACATTTACTTTTCATCCACCCGGTGGTAATGTATTGTTTTTTTATGACAGACAGATAACAATAAAATTTATGATTTTCATTTTCAGTTACGAGATTAAATTCTAGTGCTATTACGATAAATTGCATGTTTTTTTTTTTTTTGCAGCATATTGTGGTTATGTTTTTGTGCATGTCTCTTCTAATCTTCTAGCCGGTTATAAAACATCGTTCATTTGTTCACTCAATTATTTCGTTATGGTATAATATTTCAAAAGCCTCCTGGTCTCTTTATCAGAGGTAAAGCACAACGGAACTGTATTAATGATTTTATAGTGAAGAATATTAGAAGCGGAATATTCTATATCGGTAAGTGCAGGATATTTTTCCTCAAATAAAAATGATAATTGTTGGAGCATAATCGCGTGAAACTATTAATGAGACGAAGAATTAAACATTTGGCAGTTATAAACTGCTTGTTAACATACCATATCGTAAAACTCTGACCTGAAATAACAATGAGAATGTACACTTAAAATTTATAAATTAAAATAACAGCCTCTACTCGTGGCAGAAGTGAAACTTTTTAAGATATAAATATATATTAATATTCTTCAACACTTATGCAATTTAATGCCATAAATAATTAGTGTTAAATTAATACTTCATGCCCAATAAAATAAAAATGAAATAATTGGTTTACGATAGCTAAACTAAGATATGAAAACAATACTATGCACTTCTTCTTGATGTAAGAAAATTTAATTAATAGTTATCAAGATCTTATGTCTGTTCGCTACATGAATTATATTATATCGTCAAAGCAAATTTCTTTTGAAGAAAACGCAGCTCCACTTCAATTAATTCATGCATTAATTTGTGTTAAAATCGGTGAAAAATTCGCAAACATGAATATTTACGCGATAATATAACAACGTACACATTTCGTAGATATAAGAGGCAAATCTCTCTTAAAAGGTTCGTCGTAGAACTTTGTTTCACAGCGTTCGATCCATAATCTATCTTAAGAAGTTTCACTTCAGAAAGTTACACTGTATGGAAAGCAATTGACTTAGACTCACCATTCGTTGAGTTACAGCACTGCATTCATGTTCAAATTCTACGGTGTCCTTTCCATGTTGACATACCATAAAGTTCTTCCTGAGGGAAACATCTTAAGTCCTGCACTCGGGGACAACTTACTGCAAACATCAGGAAAAAATCTTACTACACCAAGAATGAAACAAATGAAATAACATTCATAGATATATAATAATGTAAATAATAATAACAATAATGTAAATAATAATAATAATAATAATAATAATAATGTAAATAATAATAATAATAATAATAATAATAATAATAATAATAATAATAATAATAATAATAATAATGATGATGATCTGTCGAAACTCATATGCCATATAAGAAATTGGCATGAGATTTTCACCCTCTTCGGCCTAATGGCTATGTACAGTAGATAGTAGACCGGCTTTTCCCATAAAACATTAAAGGTAGATCGCTGTTCGCATCGCATGAGTGAATATTCATGGAAGAAAGCTTTTGAGTGAAAGGGAAGAACAAGCTAAGAGTCTCATTATAAACCACTAGCATATTTAAATTTTAGAATAACTTTCAAATACTGATTAAAGTAAATATAAATTAGATTTTAGAAATTATTACAATATACGAATAGCTATTGTACGTAAATTGTACAAAATAGACATAACATAATCATATACAGACGTGGACAAATTATTAACAAAATTGACGATTTTTATGATAATTCTGTTTACAAAATTTGACTTTTCAATTTAGACTACAGTTGACAATTTTGGATATTTCCATCATTACAGTAGACAGAAATATGCAAAAATGTCAACTGTAGTTTAAGTTGAAGTGTCAAGTTTTGTAAAAATATATAATAAAAATCTTCAATTTTGCTAATAATTTGTAAATTAGCAAAAATGTCAACTGCATTGAAGAGTCAAATTTTGTAAAAATATAAAACAAAAATCTTCAGTTTTGCTAATAATTTGGAAATATCCAAAATGTCAGCTGTAGTCCAAATTGAAGAATGAAATTTTGTAAAAATATACAATAAAAACCTTCAGTTTTGCTAATAATTTATAAATATGCAAAAATATCAAATGTAGTCCAAATTGAGGAGTTAAATTTTGAAAAATATACAATACAAATCTTCAGTTTTGGTAATAATTTGGAAATACACAAAAAAGTCAACTGTAGTCTAAATTGAAGAATCATATTTTGTAACAATATATAATATAAATCTTCAATTTTGCTAATAATGTGTCCACGTCTGTAGAAATTACATAAATTTGTACAAAATTGACATAACATAATCGTATAGAAATGAAATAAGATATAGTACAAGTAGTAGTTGTAACTGTTGTAATTGTAACAGTGGTAGTTTTAACAGTATGTGTAACAGTAGTAGTCGTAACATTAGTATTTTATTTAACTATGTATAATTTCAAATACAGTATTTATTCAAAGTCGAAACACAACATGAATGACCGACAAATTTTGCCTACAACCCTCTATCAGGAAGAAGGGTTATTTTTTATTTGTTTTAATATAGAAGACGTGTTTCCAGCTTAACTTTCACATTGAAAGCTCCAATCCTAAAAAAATTATTTCCTTTGAAAATCAATTGAGGCGCTGACATGGGAAAGGTAGTAACTGCCAAAAACAAAATTTTTCAGGGGAAGCAAAAAACAAATTTATGAACACTTTCTCACTTACATTAATACAGAAACTGCTTTAAATAAAAGGTATACACTCATGTTAGTGTTACATATGAAATTTGAAAAGTCTGGCACAGATTTATCTGTGAAATCCTATTTTATGAAAATACAACATTGAAATCACTCCTTAGCCAAACTGAGAATTAATGTTATTTATACATTATGCACAAATTTTTCGGTAAAATGCATGATACCTTTCATCGAGGAAGTCTAACATAGATAACAAGTCTCTCTTTTTGGCATTAGGGACGACTGGTCTTCTTTCAAGGCGTTGCAAGCACTGCAAGTTAGTGATTGACGTTAATGACTGTCCTTTCTTAAAAATCCTGTGGTCTGTCCACATTTCAAGGTCATTAAATGACTGTCTTGGTTTTATTAGAGGAAAATCAACTCTTGAGAGTCTAATCCAGTTGAGGGTGCTGATTTTGATAGGAGTCACATTCTGCAGAAAAGTCGAAGAAATCCTCATCCTTCATCAATATTACTTTATTAGGCCTTACCTCTTCTGGAACCATGGTCTTGCATCTTTTTTTTTCTTTTCTCTATGATGCCAAATTCCCTATCACATGGCATGTAGGAATGTTTTGAAACCAGGAATTTCAAGTCCACTGAATCAAAATGTTTCTTGGCAATAATGTAAATCAGGACCATTAGAATCATCCGATTCTTATTCTGCCCTGCACAGTTATCAGCCCATATTTGTCTAGACACACTCTGATGTTGTAAAAGGAGTTATTACCTTCTCCGCGCCAACAGCTGTTCACATACAACTTACAACATCTAGTGACTACGTTTCCAACTTCGTTTCATTACATACGGACATACTACCTGCTCTGTACCATTGACATGGCCATTTACTACCTTCTCAATGAAAAACCTAAAAATTCGAATTTTTGGCAGTTACGACCTTTCCCATGTCAATGCCTCAATTGTCCTGAGTAGGGCTTCAACCCGGGAGCCTTCGGGTCTAATATGATAATAGCAACATTTGGTGATGTCAATATTGTTTCATTTAGGTGCGGTTTTTGAACAAAAGTTTAAGGAAGTGAACTATAAAGGGAAAATTTGTTGATAACACGTAAAGGAACGCAGTTCTAAAAAGCGTACACCGTACAGCAACATTACCGTTGTTTCCGTTACACTATATTTCTGGGAATATGATCTATGCTCTATTCTGATGAGCATGATATCAATTATTCTGAAAGTGTTACGTGTTCTGTACTTATAATGACTATATATATTCTTTATTGGCTACTTTATTAAATCCTAAACTCTGTTTTCTAATTCAAGTTAGCTAACAGTAATAAATGAGAAGCAATATTAAGTTCTTTGTATGGGAGACATCAGACTGCTCATACCCAGCACGCAGAGGAAGAATCTCATGCTTGTATTTTATCACCTTCACCTTATGAAAACCAGTCTTTATTAATTTTGGCGAAACAATATCTGCTATGATGCCTTTGTTCTTGTACCCTGCGAGGTACATTTTCGCCATTCTAAACCACGCCACAACCCCATTAACAGGCGTTGTTCTTCTCTTGAGGATAGAGATCGTAAAACATTACACAAAAGAAATACACGGAGCGCGTTTTACCGTTTACAGGTCAACAGTTTACAAACTGTGGCCCGCATACCGAATCATGCATACTTTTACTCCGAATTATCTGTTATCGCGCTTTCAATTTCTTACAACTCTTCGAAACCGACATCAAGCACTTCTTTCTATCCCTCATCATAGTACGTCTTTATACTTATCTTCCCATACTGTAGAAATATCTCGCCTCTGGAATTCGTTACCTAATGACGTCAGGGACTGCCGGACTTTATCACAATTCAAAATTAAATTGGAAAATTTTGTCTTAGTTAATGTTTTTAGGTATTGCTAGAAGTATTGATTTGGGTTTTTTTTCTTTTTCTTTTTTAATCTAGATCAAAATTGCAAGTTTCTTGTTTATGTTAGTTAATTAGTTAGGATACAATTAATTATGACACTTAATCACTCATTTAAAGTTTGTGTGACTGCAACCTGTGTATATTTTTGTGTGGCTTTACTTTGTTTATAGTGTTTTCTCCTCTCTCTCTCTATTTTTTGTGTAGCTTTATTTTGTATATAGTTTATATTTTTTCTCTGTTTTTCTATATTATTGTATTTGTATTCCTGGTGTTGTGGAAGAGGAAGCCTGATGGCCTTAACTACACCAGAATGAAATGAAATGAAGTGAAATGAAATGAAATAAAATGAAATTAAATAAATAAATAAATAAATAAATAAAATAAATAAAATAAATAAATTAAATAAATAAATAAATAAATAAATGAATAAATAAATAAATAAATAAATAAATATGGCATATTTATATTGTGATCTCTAAACATAAATACGAAAGTTACAGAATCAATTTAGATGTTTAAAGTAAAAAAAAAAGAATAATTGATTTAAAAATATTTATGGTAGTAAATTGTGAAAAGGCGCAGATCAATAAGGTTTAAAGTCTTAATGGTTATTACGACTGGTTTAAACATGCACTAAAACCAGACGTAAGTGCAAGTTAGATCCAATAAATTATTCAGATTAGAGGTAAATTAATTAGTTTAGGAAATTGTATATTTATTATGCGTAACTACTTTTGTATATAGATCATTATTTTTTTATTATTAACTTTTGTACTTTTGTGAACTAATATCAATAAATCTATCACTATCTATATTGTGATCTGGGTTTTATTTTGGACTATAATATTATGTCATTCATAATAGCCCCCCGTTATGGTTCATGAATAATGTGTACGCTTCCCTACCAAGTGGTCCTAATTTGATTCCTGATGAGAGAAGACTTGTCTATATTCCACGGGAATAGGTGTTTTTTCCTTGAATTGTAATTGCCCTACGTCGTCTTTGAGGTGACACTGCACCCTGCTGATTACACGGTCATATACGGATACGGTAAATTGCCTCTCCAGATCAAAAAATTACGTAAATTGCCCCTTGTTTACATGAGTTACATTACGTACATCGCCTCCTCTTTATTACTCGACCGAGGCCAGTGGAGTCCTGCAGCCCGGAGCGTGGCGCTACTGCTTCTGCGTTCGTAATACCTCATCACGATAGTTCAGATTACGTCCGCGGCTCCACTCGCCTCGGTCGAGTAATACCTGAGAGTGTGAACGTGTTTCCCATTTGTAAATGCGCCACTGTAATAAATACTTTATTTCCCATTTGCAAACTTAGGTCTGTCAGTAGTATAGGCTTACATGCAAATTCGTAAAAAAATTACTGGTACGGTTAAAAATGCGGTTCAATATGATTAAAATATTGGTTAGTTAATTATCAAAATGTGTCTATATTAACCTTTTGATTACCCAACAAAATTTATTTTTCAGGAATTTGGTGTATCATATCTAGAACAAATTTATAAACAAACATTGCTGATTTACTTCCATAAAAACCACAATAAATTTAAATTTGATCCTCACGAATACCATACGAGACAAAACTACAGTTTCTTTCTAAATACTCCCAAATGCCACACAACTGCCGGGTTAAAACACAGCATGAATTTTGGACCCAAAATATATAATGCATTAATTAAAGCTTACTCTGAGCTAAGTACACTTAACACACATAGATTTAAGAAACAAATCAGATTAATTATTTAATTGTTTAAGCTAATTGAGTTAAAAATTGATACTCTACTATTTATGTACTTTTGTATTTTCTATTTGTATTATTTGACCATATATTAATGTTATTGTGCTCAATGAACTCTCTTAATTTTGTGATATATTTTGTATAACAGATCTGAACTGCGCCCGAGCACGAGCTTCTGCTCTTTAGGGCTGCAATGCCTAATGTAGCTCAAGTGTAAAGTATTAAATAAAAAAAAAAGTTAGAAAAACTTCTTCATAAAACTTAAAATGTGTTTAAAGCATTAAATATTAACCTCTTTAAACAGACATAAATTTAACACTCACAGCCCTTACAAACTCATGTGGAGTAATCTGTTCCTGCCGAAGTAAAAATATGTTATTTACTGAAAATAATTATTTGCGCAAAACAGATTTATTCTTTTTGCCCACATTTCCAAGCGACACATAGACGTCGCTCTGTATTTGTTTCAAACTTTCACTAAAGTGATAAATATTTCGATGACTGGCATTGAAAAGATTAAATTTTCTATGAAATGGCGACATTTCGGCGGATGAACAAGTAGTAGATACCGTGAGAGATGCACTCAGTGGCGGATTTGAAGATTCGAAGTTCTAGGTCAAACCTGTCCAAACGGTGCTCATTGAAGGCGAGCACTCAGTTAAAGGAGGAGAGTCGAAGAAATACCTCGCGAGAGCAAAGTAGGGGTGGTATCGTTGCTGTGGAGGGGAGGGATGCTCTAGTTACCTGTTCAGAATTTTTCAAAATTCTCTTGTTTCTTGAATTGTAATTACCCGTAATGTATAATGAACGTAGAGAAACAAAAAAAAAAAAATTATCACCAACCCTGTTCTTTTGATATGTTACGGGACAGCCGTTATTTTTTTGTAGCAGCTGGAGAACATTTTCGGTAATTTGTATGTCAGAAAATTATAAAATGAAGACGAAAACATAATATAATACGCCACTACGATTTCCATACATAAAGCTGTGTACAATGATTTTGTTGGCGAATATCGCAAGAGAAAAGTTGAAGAGGAATAATAATAATAATAATAATAATAATAATAATAATAATAATAATAATAATAATAATAATAATAATTATAATAATGTGAACAGAATCGCAGTATTAAACGTAAAATACATTGAAAAAAAAAAAATATATATATATATTTTTTTTTCATCTGCAGTGACAATAAAGTTAATGAACGTAAATTCAAAATTGCATAGCTAGAACACTTTATTTATTTTCATTTCCTTTAATATATAGGACTCTGACCAATATACTCTCAAAATAAATACAAAAAAAAAAAAAAAATCAATTGTAACTCCATATCGAGAAGAGCTCTCAAACTCAGGTGAGATTGTCTCCAGATAGCTAGTTAAGTGAAAGATCACTTGCCAGACAGTAGTGCTGTGAGACGAAAGTAACGTTATTCGCGAGAGCTGGCGATCTGCTTACGGAGGGACGGCAGGAATATCAGTTCTTTAGATTTGACTGGCCTTGTATTTGTATTTAGGTTTCATAATGAGCAAAAATATTACTACCTCTCTCAATACACATATTTAACAGAATTTTTATCCCCTCAAAAAATAGGAAAACAGTTGCGCCAGTTCCTTTACATCAGCGGTCATGAGCACAGTGCACCCTCGGGCTAGCGTCTCTTACCCGCGGACAATAGATGCACACTTGTGCTTACTTGGCTACTGGCTGGTATGATTTCTCCCTCTCCCTTCTGCACGATGGTACATATTCCGATACACTTCTTACCCGTTATCCATTTCGGTGAGTACTGACGACCAATGCTTTACATCTTCCTCAACAAGTTATTTCAGATAAAAATACATAGAATATTTGACTTATATGCATCCGATTTTAATATAACCTTTCCCAGTAGAACATTTATTAAAATTTAAGGGAAGTTTCCCAAAACATTTTGTTAACAAGTTTTTAAATACCTAAGAAATAAAGCAGCAATAACTCTAAATAAAAATTTAAGCTATTCACATAGAATATGCATCTCAAACTTCTCTTCGCATGAAGTCATAAAACGGAGAGGTAGGTAAACTCTGAATACAGCTGGGGGATGTGTGAAAAAAGAACTCCAGAACAATTCTTTGCAAGTGACTTTATACATTCACAATGTGATATATAATGTACAGTGTAGCACGTTAATGTGCTTTGTATTATGTCATATATTCATGTCACAGATTTTAAAATAACTAAATACTTTTAAAATGTGAATTACTCAATAGTTTTGCAGCAAGATGATGTTGATTGTACTCTGAATCATGTAACATGCTTTCGAATTATGAACATGTTTTTAGCAATGTGTTCGTGAAAGGGCATCGTATGTTTTGAGTTCACACTCAGAAATGTCTTTAAAATAAAATGTACACTATAGGAAGTAAAATTTTGAGAATATCGTTAATGAAATCTGTATTTAAATTCAAACAGAATATAAATCTACAAAATGAAGGAAATATAATTCATCAAACATTGTAAAATCTTACAAAGTACACAATATTTTATGTTTCTTAAAATTCACATTCTTCTTTGTAGCTTTGGTATTTGAGGACATTAATTATTCCTATTGTTTACGTTCATAAGGTAATATTTCGTTTCAAATAGAGTGATTTATTATTGCTGAAATTTCCAAAGCAACAGATATAATTCTTCAGAGTGAAAGTTTTCAGAATTTCAATAAAATATACTCTTATAAAAATTAAAAAAAAAAAAAAATCCGGCATTTATTAGAGTGTCTTAAGAAATCGTCCATTTAAGAACAAATAGGATCTTTAAGAATGTTGAACGTACAAAAATGGCAGTCCGATTACTTAATGTCCTGCATAGGAGTATGTTACTTCTATTTCGTTTTGGAAGTGTTCATTTAAGTAGAAATATTAAACTTTTTATATAAATTAGACCAATCTGTGTTTATGTACAATGAATATTGAAAAACAGCCAGTTAAAGAAGTCAGAATATGATCTGGTACTGGTTTGTGGTGTACAGAAAGTACTCAAATACTACGATCCATTTTCTTTGACGGAACTTGTGAAGTTTTAAGGATTCAGGTAACAAATGTTGAGATCATTTTTCGAACACTTAGCTGTTTACGGACGTCGACATACTCTATTTCGATGAAGATTCCACCACTGGTCATACACCTACGGCTTCAATAAATTTAATAGGAATTTTATTACAAAATGTATAAAACAAATGGGTGTGGAGGAAGATATTATAGATTTAGTCTAATTCGCCAACTTTTTAGTTTTCAGACAGATGCATACTAAGGAAAATATAGGCCTATGTAATCATACATAAAAATCCGGACTCTAATAATAATGATGATGTGACATGGACTTAGTGACTTAAGTTGTTCACGATTTGTTAAATTGCATGTGGGAAAGGAAAAGGGAGATCAGCCACATGAATAGTATATACAACTGGCCTAACTAAAGAATTCTACAGCGACATTTGTTCAATTGAAGTATATAAATGAAAAGGGAGAATCTTACTTACATACTGTATAATGTGAAATTATTTACAATGGTGTAAAACATTCTAATTTCCTAATAATTAAAAATATATATTTTAATAACTTATTAATAAAAACAATCCAGAGGTAAATTAGCTAGTCCTTTCACAAATACATTACGAATATAATCAATGTTCCCTCTATTTTCTTTCACAGTTACGCTTAACAGTTCTTTCACCCAGCAGACAAAATTTACACATTACGACAGCGTAGCACTTCAAAAGTATTTCAGCGGCGTTTGCAAAATAAAATTTATTTTAAATTCCATTTACAACGTCTTTTAGAGTGGACATAAATAGGTTACAACTAAGCTATATACGTTGTCTCCCATTTAAACATTATATAAATAATTTATGAGAAGCGAGATAAATACTCGTATATTTGCCGCAGATATTTTAATGAAATAAAAATAACATTGAATATATGTCAACTTCACGAAAAAGTGGTTAGCAAAATATCTGGTTTGGTTACAGATTGTCACATACACTTACACGGACAATGCATATTACGGGGCACGCGGTAGTGTAATGGTGAAGGATATGTTACAAAGTCAAAACTCCAAAGTTGGATTCTCGACAATATGATCATGGAATTTTCTAATTGAAATAGTCATTCTGGCTGCATTTTGGCCCAGATCAACACAGACCAAACAAAATTGTATAAAGTTAATGAAATAATCTAAAGACAAAAAAGTACCACAAATAAATATATATGTGTGTACAGGGTGTTTCCGGGCTAGTGTTACAAAGTTTCAGGGATGATGGGGAAGGGCACATCTATCAATTTGAGATAAGGAACCCTGGTTCGGAAATGACTGAGTCGAAAGTTACAAGCAAAAATAGTTGTGTGGAAATTAAATAATTTTATTTCTCTGTACACCTTATTTATGTGTATTTATCTGTACACCTTACACATACTGTATTCATCTGACGTTGTTTACGTTGTCTATCTACAATATTCCATTCAGTGCGCTGTCTGAGGAATGGGGACAGGAAACTACACTGAAGCAATGCAGATAGCGTAATGTGTAACGGACATGGTCGGTCCTGATATGCACGTCTGTAGACAGCAGTGTGTGTGTAGAAGTTGCAGTGTCCTGTCGATCAGTTCTAGTGAAATGGAGGAGTACACGAGAGCGGAATATGCAGAAATGATTTTCGAATACGGATGAGCCAACGGGAACAGTAGACAAGCTCACAGATTGTATCGGCTTAGTACCCACGTAGGAGACATCTGACCCATAACATCTTTCCACGACTGTTCCAAAGGTTAAGGGAATCAGGGCATATGGTGCCAAATTACAATTCCTTTCCACACAACTATTTTTGCTTATAACTTTCGACTCAATCATTTCCGGACCAAGGTTCCTTATTTCAAATTGATACATGTGCCCTTCCCCATCATCCCTGAAGGTTTGTAGCACCAGCCCGGAAACATCCTGTATATATATATATACTCTTATGGTGTGTAGCTGCGACGTAAGAGACAAGTTCAAGATATTTATGAAGGCTTATGTAAGAAGTGAAGTGTCATGGGCCAAAGAAGTTTCAATTGCTGACGGTGATAATCCTTGTTTTACTGCTTTTGTTATCCTTTTCAATTTTGGTATCTCATCATTTTTTTTATTGCAATCTTATTTTATGTGTACATATTTATAACTTGAAGTAGGTATTCCTTACTTTGGTAAACTTGCAATATTTTCAATAATATATTTCTGTCAACACAGTCAAACGCTTTTCCATAATCTATAAAACCATATGTATTTCTTTTCGAAATTCTTGTCTCTTTCTATTACTACTTTTAATTGTTTCTAAATTGATTCTCAATATTTTTTAGTTGGACACAAATTGATGCCTAAGAATATACAAGGTGGAAGTGAAGTAACCTTGGAGATTGAAAGGGACGATAGGATACACGTAAATGAATAGAAAAAAACCTATATTATGTTTCGTAATTAAATGCACGGTTAATTAGACAATTACGTTTGAAGTTTCAGCAGTCCGGCAACATCGCCGCTAACACACGCTTCTCGTGAGATAGATGTAAGAAGTTATCGAAATTGGTGTGTCTTGCTAGATGAGCTGTTCTCTGCCGCTGTGTTGTAACCAAAACGCAAAGTGCAGTGGCTTCAAATTAGAGGTGTTAACATTAAATTTACACGAAACCCGTTCACACTATTGAAATACGCCAGAGGGATAAATTATTATTTATTAGTTTTCCTATCAATATGGACAAAAATCACGATCTTACTCGCAATAGTTACTGAATAAGAGGTTGTTAAACATTAGATAAAAAGTTTTTTTGTGACTATTACACTCTTACTACGTCATACTACTTTTGACCAATAAAACGGTACGAAAGGACGTATTTCAACCAATCATGGCTGCTTATCGCACAATTTTATCGCGTCCCTAGCATTTGTTTAATTTTATCGCGTCCCTAGCATTTGTTTCTTTGTTTGCCAACATTTGAAACTGCGCTGGTCTGGACGTCAAAAATATATATAAAATTACAAACCACTCCAGTCGATGCACAGCAATTTCAAATATGACTCGCATTGGCATTCAAGAACAAGTATTAATAAAAATCACTGATCATACCTATGCATCTTCTGAAATCCGATTTACAAATAAATGAAGAGCACCATTCGGAAATCCTGAATAAGTTGAATACACCATGTAGGCCTAAATCAACGAATTCCACTTCTATTATGCACACGTCCAATATAACATCAATTGAACCACCAACCACATTCAAATTTGAAAATTGTACATTCAATAATTATTCCTTTTAAAATTATTCATTCGGAAATTCTGAATAAGTCGAATACACCATGTAGGCCTAAATCAACGAGTTCCACTTCTATTACGCACATGTCCAATATAACATCAATTGAACCACCAACCACATTCAAATTTGAAAATTGTACATTCAATAATTATTCCTTTTAAAATTATTCATGTTTATTTTTTATGTCATCGTCGTTAATTAAAACATTTCTAACACTCGTGTATATTAGTTAGGTTATGTTATAGCTTCTGCTCTGAGAGGATAAAAAGAACTTCTGCTATATGATATTATGGATAGTCACGTATCAGATTGTTTAATATTAAGATTTATTGAATAGTAATCATTACAGTGTCTGTATAAAGATACTACTGCCATCTAGCATGCATCTAGCGTAATATTTGTAATGTTGAGATGGTACAATAATACATTTGAAGACAGTTGTATTTTCGTAAGTCAATTAATATTTTATTGTATTGGAGTACTTCGTTACTTCTAATCTTTATATACTTTCTTCTAATCGTGTAATAGTCAATTAAATCCCACTCGAGTTTTGATTTTCTCTGGATAAATCAAAATGTCTAGTGAGATTACTGTTGAAAAAATATTAACTTTCCACCAATATGATATTATAGTTTTTTGTTACATACAGCATGAGATATTGGCTCTGAAAATTTCCAAGGCTATTTCACTTCCACTCTGTATAAATATGTTTTACATCAATGCGCTTCAAGTTGACCAGAACAGGTAGGGAAATTCCGGAAAAGAAAAATCTGTTAATTGAAGGGTTCAGAGCCATAGCGGGCCAAGCGCCATTTATTAAAAACGGAGAAAGCAAGGTTTAAAGTTAAGTAAATACCATAATTTAATGAAGATTGACATATCATTTAATTTTAATGTGAATACTTTATCTTACTTGCTATAGTCCCGTCGCTCCAATTTCCGGCAGCCAACCACGTTGCAGGTCGGCTACATTTAAACGTGTGCGTCTTGTGATTCGCTGATGAAGATGTAAAGAATTTCCTAAGGCTGGATAAATACTTAATATATAATCGCCCGCGATTTTGGCTCTTTCGTTGGCGTTCGCAGAAAGCACACGAGGACGTTATTTGCCGCTCAATTATTTGCTCAATTACAGTGCGTTTGATTTATTATCATAGGAGCTACGACATGATAATGTTTAACAGTGTTGCAAATAGATCCCTCGTCTGGTAGCTCGGCAACGAAAGAACAAAAATGGCGAACGATATTACCTACCTAGACTTTATAGAGCCTTGACTTCCTAATTCGTAAGCAAAGGAGAGGAGTCACGCCGGGAATAACAGCGTCGCGACTTTATATGTTTCGTTAAATTATGGTAACCACTTAATTTTAACTCTTGTTTCCTTCGTTTTTAATAAATGGCGCTTGGCCCACTATGGCTCTGAACTCTTCAATGATCTCCAAGAGACTTGAAAATTTATTTTGACTAAACACGCTGTGAACACTTACCACGAGTGATAATTCAGTGTGCACCGGAGCAATTCTGTTACATCGCGGCCGAGTATATTCGCAGCTATAGAGGGAACGTTGATTGTTAACCATTTCATTAGGAAATACCAAACTGAAACGATTACAATTATCGATGTTCTACAGTTTATTAACAACATTAGCCATGTAGTAATTGATTAGAATCACACCCAAATGCACACACACATACATACATTCATGCAAGTCCACCCCTGTTCTTCAAGAACAACGTATTTCTCAACCAATATGTAACATCTTAACAAATATCACCACAGAGTTTTCATTTCAAACACACGCAGTTTTCTCTCTCTCGCATTCGTTCACGAATTCTGGCACGGCGTTGTCAATCTGAGCTTCAGCGAGTTCGAACACAACCGATATCTCACTAGTCGTCACTGTGTTAGTGTTTTCTTTCTTTGGTATGGTAAGGACTTACTTGATTATGTATAGATTTTGATGAGACGGGTACTGGAGGCGTTTTTATCACTTGCTTTCGCTCTAGTGTCAGGATGAGAATGTCGTCTGAAGGGATGTGATTAGCACAAACACAACGTTAAGCGGGGATGACACCAACAAACCTGCGAACAACGGAAACAAGACATTATATGAAGGGTTCAGAGCCATAGTGGGCCAAGCGCCATTTATTAAAAAACGGAGAAAGCAAGGGTTAAAGTTATTCATTGATTAAAGTTCTCGTTAACACTTTGTTAAAACCATAAAATTTACTTAGTCTTACGTTAAAAAGTGTTAAAATTGTTAAAAAAAGGTATATACCTTCGACAGACGGCAAAACAAAGACAGAACAAACCAACACAAACACCACGCGAGAATAAATACATAACATTAACATATCGCAATACCAATACTCACAAAATTGCAACTTCATTCAGAAAATTAAAATACAAGATAGCATTCAAAACAAATAATACAACACAGAAATACCTAAATAATCACATTAAACATTCAAATAAATATAATTCAACTGGAGTTTACAAATTAAAATGCAATAGTTGCCCACATTTTTACATAGGACAGACAGGAAGATCCTTTCACACAAGATATAATGAATATATTAAAGCTATAACAAAACCCTACATCACATCAAATTATGCAGACCACATTATCAACAATAATCATGACTACAATAATATAGAAACAGATATGGAAATTTTACACATCACACCAAAAAGTTCACAATTAAACATCCTACAACAGTACGAAATATATAAGAATACAATAGCATACCCACAATATATAATTAACACAAAATTGCAGTTCAATACACACACATTATTCGACGTCATAATACATCATAACACACAAACAGCCAACCCCCACCATAGGAACAACACACCCCCACCCCTACCATCGCCAAATGAACATCGTAGAGTCAAGATCACCAGTGGTTCAAGAGACACTGAGGATGACGTGACATAGCGTCGAAACGGGCCGTCTGTCGAAGGTATGTATATTTTTTTAAACAATTTTAACACTTTTTAACGTAAGACTAAGTAAATTTTATGGTTAAAGTTAAGTGAATACCATAGTTTAATGAAGATTGACATATCATTTAGTTTTAATGTGTATACTTTACATTACATGCTATACGTTCCCATTGAATTATAGTAATAACTTCATTTTAACCCTTGTTTTCTACGGTTTTAGTAAATGGCGCTTGGCCCACTATGGTTCTGAACCCTTCATATATTACAAAGCTTGCTAATAAAAACTCTTATACAGACGTTTAACTGCATAACACTTATACAATGAATAGCTCATTTATAAATCGTGTGTAAATTTCTGAATAATAATCATTATGCAGGGTGTCCCATTTATCTTGACCAAAAGGCAAATGCCGGGTAATATTTTGGCGAATCCTCGGACCTCACCTCATCTCACTACATCTCGCCAAAATATTGTAAAAAATTGCACAAAATTGTAAAACTATAAAATTTTGTAAAAATTGTAATTGTAATATTGTCAAATTTTGACTTGTTCCACATCTTAAAGCTTCATTGCTCATGTAAGATCTATGGAATAAAATGAATGAATGAATGAATGAATGAATGAATGAATGAATGAATGAGTGAAATATCTTTGTACGCAAGCAACAAATGAAACACTGTTTCATACAAAAGGAATACAGTCCAACTGAAAGGCGGAAATAATATTGATGGAGAGACAACCTTTATCATCATATGCCATCTCCCTCAAATTAACTTTTATATTATTCTCCTATCTACGTCTCGGCCTCCCGACAGGTCTTTCTCCCTCCGGCCTCCCAACTAACACTCTATATGCATTCATGAATTCGACTATATGTGTTACATGTCCTGCCCATCCCAAACGTCTGGATTTAATATTCCTAATTATGTGAGGTGAAGAATACAATGCGTGCAGTTCTGTGTTGTGTAACTTTCTCCATTCTCCTGTAACTTCATCAAATATTTTCCTAAGCACATTAGTCTCTGCTCCTCTCTTAAAGTGAGAGTCCAGGTTTCACAACCATACAGAACCGGTAATATAACTGTTTTATAAATTCTAAGGTTCAGGTTTATTTATTTCATATATTTATTTATTTCATATTACCATAATACTACAATTATATCGATGTTATTTTTTATTATATCTGAGTAGGTATAGAATACTTTGATATTAATATTTTAGAATGAGAAGTATAAATTATTTAATGAAAACAAAGAAAAGGAAGAAGAAAGCACCTTTTAAGGGTATATTAATTGAGATAAAAATCATGTAAAACACTATCGAAAAGGAGAGAACATTAAACTATATAGAAAATGAAAGAGATTTGGGTTAGATTTTAAAATTTGTTTTGTATTTTATTAGAATATTATGTCATCATCATCATCATCATCATCATCATCATCATCTTCCTAACAAGTATTAGGCCAAGTGGCCTGTTACGGTCTCAAACTAGAATTTTCAGTCCATCTCTTCTTTGGACGGCCTAGAGATCTTTTGCCATATGGATGGTAATGAAGCAGTGCTTTTGGAATTCTGCATCGATTCATTCGTTCGAGATGATCCTTCCACTGAAGTTGATATTTGCTGATGAACTGCATAATGGGTTCTATTTGAAGTTCTTGCATTAGGTCCTCATTTTTTTTATGATCCCAGCGAGTATATCCAGCTGTTGCTCTCATAAACCTCATCTCACTTGCTGTTATTCTACTGACATCTTTATTCTTCACAGTCCAGGCTTCGCTACCATAGCTTAATACTGGCTGTGCTAAGGTTTTATATAAGCCTATTCTTGTGTGTCTTTGTACTAGTGAAGGTTTCATGATTTTATTAATGATCCCCATTGTTTTATTATATTTACATATTTTTTCAGCAATATCTACTTCATCATAAGGTGATAGTGTATAGCCAAGGTAATATTATGTATATTGACGATATTCCCTAAAAACAAAAACATTCTCAAACACGTATACTGTACTGTAGTCTAAAAACTCTAAAGAGAATAATTAAATATTGTGTACATATTATAGGCTTCCTGTTGAACGATAATGTATAACGCAATTGTATAAATGTAACTAGGTCTTATCTTGTACCGGCCCAGATCTTGTTCCAATGAACGTTCGATGTTCATTTAGGAAGAGTCAATTAAATTATTCCTTGGCATCCAAGCACGCAAGATCGATGTTTCCCAGTACTACGCTACCGTAGTGCGCGTAAAGGCTGGTTCACAATTAACCGGGAATGGAAACGACAACGAGAACGAGAACGGAAAAATTGTTAAAATAAATGTATTTAAATGTGATCATTCACATTTAACTATTGGGAATGCTCACATTTAAATGCATTTATTTTAACAATATTTCCGTTCTCGTTGTCGTTTCCGTTCCCGGTTTATTGTGGACCAGCCTTAACTCGGTCCACACCGCACCCTGCACAACATGAGGCTAACGCTTCTCTGATGTTCGACATGCCTTCCAACTTCGTAGATATAGAAATTGCTTATTCATTATTAATTATATTAAAGAATATATTATTGGTATACAGGGTTGATGGTAACCTCTGCACCAAACTTTGAGAGGTGATTCTACATGTTAAATGTAATAAATTTTTTTCACCCTTTTCCTTCAATGAAGCACCGTTAAGCAGAAAAAATAGTAATATGCGTTACAAGAGCGGTATGTTGAAGTTTTCATGTTCGAGGAAAAGTTTGAAAAAGCGAAACGTAGTTGAGCTTTTTTAATTTCCGAGAATTGAAAGAAAACATACCGCTCGTGTATCGTACATTATTTTGTGCGAAGATCGTTTATTACATACCTGAAACAGGAATTTCTAATTACTTGCAATGAAATCTCCATCTTGGTTTCTGTTCAATGACGGCAAATTTGCAAAACAAAAATCTTCAACATTGTTGCTTTAAAATGTTTTCTGTGTTTACTATAATAATAATAATAATAATAATAATAATAATAATAATAATAATAATAATAATAATAATAATAATGATTTATTTTAGCTGGCAGAGTTAAGGCCGTAAGGCCTTCTCTTCCACTCAACCAGCTATACTCCAGCAGGCCGTGATATACGTCTGTCTTTTTTTCCCCAGTCTATAAATGCGAACTTAAAACAAACGGTAAGGTCATGTAATGATTTATTTTTTCATTTTAATATTTTAACAATATTATTTATATAACATATTGCAGTAATAACATCGGCAAGTTGATTTGTTGATTTTTTCACGGCTTCCTTAATGTTACTTGCATCACGAATGCAGTAGGCCTAACTTTAGTGGAGTTGTAGAGTTTACTTAATTTTTGCAAATATTTAAAAACAATAATTAACAGTGCAATTTAGCTGAAATTGCAGTTGTAAGTTTCCAATTTATAATTATTGCTATATTGAACGTCTCTAAAAAATAATATGTTAAAAGCCTAAAGCAGTAAAATCAATATGTCACTTAAGCGGTAAGAAGAGGGAAATTGTTATGTGTGTTAGGTTGGGAATACTGAATGTGAAATTTTAGACTTTCCGCGGATTGGTTTTGTGCGGAAACCAAGCAAATACGCACGATCTCGCACAAAAGTGTTTGTCCAACGTTTGCAGCACTGTATTGCGGTAATGGGCCGAGATAAATGGCTGATGGCTATACAAGGAGATTGGTAAAAATAATCTGAACAGTTAATGTCTTGAATCTTTTTTTTTTTTTTTTTGCAAATTAAATCGCTTACAACCAAACATTCTCACGGGGGCAGATAAAAATATTAAATTTTTTCTTCCACCGTGTTAATAATATCAAAAGAAGTGCTTATACAAATTTTGGCCACTCGACCGCAATTACGAGGCCGTCCAGAAAGTGATTTTCCCTGGGGTCGTTTACAGAAAAAAAACACAATTTCATGGAAAGATTTATTGAAATGGATACAGCAATTGTTGTGCTATTTTTCAACATATTCCCCATTGAAATTGAGACATTTGTCATACCATGGAATCAATATTTGTATCCTTGTGTCGTGTTATGCAGCTCTCTGTTGATCCCACGGTATGACAAATGTCTTAATTCTGATCGGGAATATGTTGAATTTTTTATTTTAGTAGGTTATTTTACGACGCTTTATCAACAGCTTTGGTTATTTAGCGTCTGAATGAGATGAAGGTGATAATGCCGGTGAAATGAGTCCGGGGTCCAACACCAAAAGTTACCCAGCATTTGCTCATATTGGGTTGAGGGAAAACCCCGGAAAAAACCTCAACCAGGTAACTTGTCCCGACCGGGAATCGAACCCGGGCCACCTGGTTTCGCGGCTAGACGTGCTAACCGTTACTCCACAGGCGTGAACGGAATATGTTGAAAAATAGCGCAACAATTGCTGTACCTTTTCCAGTAAATCTTTCCAAGTAATTATGCTTTTTATCTGTAAACGATCCGAGGGGAAAATCACTTTCTGGACGGCCTCGTAATTGCGATCGAGTGGCTAAAATTTGTATAGACACTTGTTTTGACATTATTAAGATGGTGAAAGAAAAAAAAATAACTTTTTTATCTGCCCCCACGAGAATATTTGCTTGTCAGCCATGAATTTAAATTGAATAATAGCGTCTTATCCCATTCATTTTAAGTGGAATAAGGAGTTCGTTACTACATTCGTTTTTCTTATCCGACTCGTTTTTAGGAATGAATGATAGCATCAAGTATATTTCAAAATATATTGAAACTACATATAACATAATATTACAACGTAAATATCTTATCTACTTATTGCAGATATTAATAACACAGTCTTTGCAGTTACTCAACAAAATGACTGAGCTTTTTGTTTACAGTAACATTGTGATTGTCATGTATTTATAGCGTCACAATAGTATATTATTTCAACTGCTACTTAGATAGTTAGCTTCAATTTTCTCCTTTTCACAATATATATATATATATATATATATATATATATATATATATATATATATATATATATATATATATATATATATTTATTTATTTAGCAACAAATTATTTTTAACGTCAAATTATTTTTCCTTATTTTTTCTGAACCGGTCTAGATAAAATGTGTGATAACGCCCTAAATTGTTGATTTCATTCATGGTTTTCTGCAAAAAGGCCAGGTCTTTCACTGCAAACCCAATTTCCTCCAATCTTCCTTCTTTTCTGCCTTCCTTTTCGTCTCCGCATAGGATTCATATTTCTTATTGCTGTCTATCATCTAATATCGTCTTCAGACTCTTCATTTTCTGCCACTTACCATTCCTCCAGTAAGCAGTTTCTTCTTAGTCACTCAGCCAATTTCTTTTCCTCTTTCTGATCAGTTTCAACATTATTATTTCTTCAACCACGCTTTCCAACACAGCTTCATTTCTTATTTTGTCTGAAAATTTCATATGCTCCATTCTTCGACATAAAATCTTTTAATAATAGAGATACGACATATCGTTCATTTACCTGCTTATTTATTGGAAACTAAACTCTAAGCCAGTCCATTCACTTTTTGAAACAATTTTCGCTTCCAGGCCTGATGCTTTTTACTTTTTACTGGTGTCATGTTTTATAACGTTCTCTTCCTCTAGTGCAGCGATGACCAAAGCGGGTGTCACGATTACATCGTGATCACGTACTGAAGGCAAGCAGTGGCGGTATCATGTCGCTCTACAAATTCTGTCTCTACAAGCAGTAAGAAGTGGTTTCTAAAGATTGAGAAGGAGAGCTTTTTTGTTGTTCTGTCGGACAAAATGTAATGTGTTTACTTTTCTCAACGGTTCAATTAGGACTATATAGGAACATCAGTTGCCACGTTGAATAGAGTATTATTATTATTATTATTATTATTATTATTATTATTATTATTATTATTATTATTAGGGTGAATGCGTCTCGGTTCAGGCCCCACGTTGAAGACCATTTGAGGGTGGAATGGGTCGTTATGGTGGTCCTCAATCGATGATGATGTACGGCTGATGCCCCTCACTCGCATCAACCGGCAGGTCCACGGCAGTCAGCACTTGTCCTTCGGGAGGCGCGAATAGGGTAGGTGAATTTATTATTGTTTTAAGTAGTGGGCGCCAGCCCACCCTATTTCGACGCTCGGTGTAGCATGGGATCCATTCAGGGTAGACGAGGTACAGTTGTGGTGTAGGATGATGTCGGGAATAATACCAAGCCGGCTACTTAGAAAAAAGGCAGTGCTGATTTCGATACTGTAAGTTTATTGTCGTATTCAATTGGTAAACCATTGAGTATGTATTTCCGGCTGAACTTGTAATTTAATGGTCGGTCGCACTTCTGTATCAACTCTATGGCAGCGCTGAATATACTCTATTCCATGCTATAAACGCGATCCTCGGTTCGATATTCTATAATCGAGGCTCCTATTCGGTCACTCCGCTTTCTCTCTATCCGAACGGCTACTGATGGTAATGTTGACGAGTAGCCTCGTCGATGTAAAAGTTCTGTCTATCGAGTCTTCGCCGGAAGGGAGACTAGTAAGTAGGGCCGTCGACACCAAAAAGCTCAGTATGTAGGGCCGTCGACACCAAAAAGCTAGCTCAATATGTAGGGCCGTCGACACGAAAAAAACTCAGTATGTAGGGCCGTCGACACGAAAAAAAAGCTACTCTCCGAGCCTTGTCACCCTTATTTATCAAAACCTATCCTACGCTAAAACTAACTATCCTATTGGCTAACAACTACGTCATTTAACCGACCTAAAATCTATTCTCTATTGGTCCAAAGTGACCTCATAAGCTGAACCGAGATCTCTTCTCATTGGTCGCGAAATACGTCACCTCTAAATTTAGACTTTGGACTTCCCACAACATCAAATTTGTTAGTAGATTTTTCGAGAATACCCGTTCTTTTGGAAAACCCCGAGCTTTGCAATTGCTTTCACACGAGCCTTGTCCAACTTCCGGATTCTACGCTTGAATGAGTCTGTATACAACCCCGCACAAGGTGGCCATAAATCTGTCCGATTCTGCTAAGTGACTCGGAGACGAAACACCTGCGTGGGAAGCTAATTCTAACAAAGTCGCTAGAACATCCCCGCGAATACATGTAACTAAAATATGGAGATATCAACCTCGCTATTAAATCTGTCTCTCCGTCTCCTAATTACTGCTTCAATTATTATTACTGACCACTAAGTATGTGTTTCTGTAATTCTTCTGTACGTGCATGAATATTGATATTTTTACATCTTCTCCTTAGAAAGATTAAATTATTAGGGTTTATCTCAATTTTAATCTTCTTAATCTTTAGATGAGGGTAACTATTTATTAGTTATTCATTTAATAATAATATTGTAGAAAAACTGATCAATATTATGTGTCAACGAACAATTAAAGGCCAAAAATTGACATGCCTTAAATCATAGCCAGGAAGATAAAGATGAGATAAATAAATGTAAGGAAGTCAGCTACCTAGTGGTGTTTGACATATCCCGTGCTCTAAAGCCTTTTAACAGAACAGAATTCCTAAAAAGAGTGATGATTAAAATAGCTTAAGGGGAGAGTCCACTCCAAAACTTCAATTTTTTTTCAAAAAAATTTTATTGGCTATTTTGCAACTTTAGAATGTGTACTTTCATACCACAAAAGGATTTGGCTTTATTCGAATTAGAAATATGTAAAAAAAAAATATTTAAGTTATGGGCTGCAAGGGGGCGTGGCATGTTGAGAGCTGTCAAAAATAATTTTAACTTTATTTCCATGAATACTGATATCTCTTCACAAATCTAGTAACTTTCTGTTTCAATGTTCGTTCCTGAACTTTCTAGACGTATGTGGCGGTTTCTAGTGAGAAAAAGCTGCATTACAGATATAAACAAAACGTTTGTATGATGGTCATGCAAAAGTTGTTTTGAAAGTTGTTTTTTTTTTTTTTTCGTTTTCTGCGGTTGATTTGTGTAAACTGCCATTTGTTGGAATAAATTTTATTATATTACTACATTATTTATTATAGTAGAGTTGTAAATATCGTAGTAAACAGTGAATTGTGCCTGCTTTGTGCATGTTCTCGTGTTTATTTTAGTAACATTGAAGTTCTCTTTCTTGTTTTTTTTTTTTTTTTTAGTTATTGTGTAAATAGTGAAAATTAGTGTCTATAGTGTGTGTAAATAGTGTATAGTATTATCATATTATATCATAGCGTGTATATAACATAGATATATAAACATTACCACAAAATGGGTGTGACAAGTGGAAAGATATCCAAGAGAGCCAAAGCCAAGCAAATGGCAGAAAAACGTTAGAAGTTGAGAACATTGCCTAATGAATGTGCAAACATAAATTTAGAAAATAAGCAGAAACCCTGTTCAGTCCCAAGTACAACCTCCAAGAAAATTGGAATTGATTTAGAAACAGAAGTTCCAACAAATGAAACACCACATTCAGATTGTGATTATATGTTTATACACATGGATTCACTGAGGTCTCTATTTTCCAAACTCTTATGTAATGAGTGTTCACAAAATACAGTTGTGTTACAAAGAAGGGAGCAGCATGGGTTTGCCTTCAGACTTGTTATAAAATGTACAAACTGTGATGTAGTGTTGGATGAACATTTTTCAAGCCCTAGACTAGAAACCACGAATGCTAAAACAAGGGGAGCATTTGATGTAAATAAAAAAATGGTGCAGTCATTTTCAAGATTTGGGAAGGGCTATGGGGCCATGGAACAGTTCTGTATAGGGATGAGCATGAATGTGATGAGTTCTAGCAATTATTACAAGTTACTGGAACTAGTGTGCAAAGAAGCTGCTTCATTTGGTAACAGAACACTTGAAGATGCTAGGGACCGGGTGAGGCTTGCCCATATTGAAGAAAATCCAGAATTAGAAGGAAAGGAAATAATTGACATATCAGTTAGTTATGATGGTACCTGGCACACCAGAGGACACAGAAGTAATTATGGCATAGGATGTGTTATTGATGTCCTGACTGGATTAGTTGTGGATTTTGAAGTTATGTCAAAATACTGCCATGCCTGTGTTATTACAGAAAAATTATTAGGCAAAGACAGTCCAGAATTTTTCTTTTGGAATGAAGGGCATATATCTACATGTGAGAAAAATTTCTCTGGTTCGTCTCCAGCAATGGAGATGCATGCAGCAGAGAAGCTGTGGAGGCGATCAGAAGAAGCAGGGTTCCGGTACACTGTGCTCGTGTCAGATGGAGATGCAAAAACCCATTTACATCTCAAGGCACAGAAAATTTATGGAGATGTCACCATTGAAAAGCATGAATGTGTAAACCATATTGCAAAGCGTGTGGGCACTGGTCTGCGTAATATGGTAAAAGACTGGAAGAAAAAAAAAGTAACTTTGGGAGGGAAACAACATGGCAGTCTCAAGGAGTCGACAATAAAGAAGTTGACAAATTATTACAGGGCAGCAATTGTCAATAACGTTCCTGATGTCGACAAAATGAAAACAGCTGTATATGCCACACTGTATCATTGCATGAGCACAGATGAAAACCCACAACATAAAAAGTGTCCCAAAGGTAAACTGTCATGGTGCTTTTACAATAAATGTATTGCACTCGGTGAAGTTCCAGGACGTCATAGAGACAATATTCATACTGCACTTAGTACATCTATTGTGGCTAAAATAATGCCAGTGTATCAGAGGCTTGCCTCAGACATACTATTAGGAAGATGTACTGGTGGCATGACTCAAAATGCAAATGAAAGCTTACACAGTGTCATTTGGTCCAAATGCCCCAAAGAAACTTTTGTTTCACAAAAGAAGATACTTTTGGGTCTTGTGGAAGCTGTATCTCAATTTAACAAGGGGTGTTTGAAGACTGAACAGAGCAGGAAACTCAGCACTCCTTTGTCATCTTCCCAGAAGAAGATCTGCTTATCGAGGGATCGACGACGTGTGAAGCAGAGTGTACGATGCAGTCTTCACAAGGAAAAATTCAAGAGAAAGGCAACCTTGGAGATGAAATTGCATGAAGAAGAAGCCTTACTGGAGCAGGAAGGAAAAACATATGGTGCAGGAGAATTTTAATGGCTATGTGTCTCATAGAAATAGTCATTTTACAAAAATCCATTTTTCTGTAAGTTTGTTTTTTTCATTTCAATACCAACTTTTTCATACTAAATATTAACCAAATTAAATGAAATTTTTACAGCAAGTAGTTTGGGGATATTTGCATGCCTCTGTGCATCAATATTGTAACATAAGTTGTTCGTTTATTTTTTAATAATTTTTATGCATGAATTATAGAACGAAAAATTATTTCAAAATTTTAAAAAATATCAGGAAGTAAATAAATAACATTTTTCAACAAATGAATGCATAGGACTGTTGAACTATTCCTTGTGCATAAACCTAAAAAAAATTGAGGATGAAAATTAAGGTTTTATAATAGAAAGTGGGATTTTTTGATACTGCTAAAAATTACAAAAAGAATGAAATAAAAAGGGAACCAGTTAAGATTGAGTCTTCAAATTTTGGGGATTATTACCTTTTTATATACTAAACATGGTGTCAAAATTTGGTTTCAATCGGTACCAAAGAAAAAAAGTTGAATTTTTCAGTGGAGTCTCCCCTTAAATAACTTGTCCATAAGCAGTTTTTAATTTTGAAAAACTACTAATTTCTCGACCATGTATCGAGAGAAGAATTTAGAAAATTCCTGATTATATTCAAGAGGAAGGTTAAAAAAGAAGGAAGAGAAATCGTATATTATTCACTGGCTCTTGATGACAACAGTGGCATTACTGATACAGCAAAGCTTGAAATTTTTATCCGCGGAATTGATCAAGATGTTAGTGCAGGAACCACCACTGGTTGTAGTTTTCATGCCAACTACCTTTCCTCAGTCTCCTTACTTCATAGGTTATCTGTCGCATGTAATCACTAAAACTCGAGTTTTGGTCACCGCTGCTCTAGTGTATATCGGATGTTATGTTACCCCAGAGGACCTAACGAGACATAATAAAACCCAATAGATTTCGGATGGTTTTCGGACCTATGTTTATTAGGAGTTTTGGTCGTGATTCATTGTCCTCTAGTCACTCCTGAAGTTGGTATCTATAATTTTGAAACACTCTGTATATGCAAACTCCCCTTGTGTATATGAATGGACTCGTCCACATTTTTTAATTTATCACACATGACATAAGCACTTACATGGCGACGGAAGTCGAACGATGTTAATGTAAATGTCCTTTCTAGAAAATCCTATATGTTTTAATAATGGAAATTGAATAGAGACATTACAAGGCAAAAGAAAGTTATAGCTCGGAAATACAAAATCCGATCTAACAAATTACAATTATTTACAAATACATAAAAATTTGATTTTGTTATAAAACATTCAGTTGCCCTAAATTGAGGGGTGTGAAAATGTTACATGCAAATACAGTAACCTATTTCATAGTGCAATAACCCTATTCTCTTCTGAGTAGTTTATACCATTATTATTATTATTATTATTATTATTATTATTATTATTATTATTATTATTATTATTATTATTTCTTTGTCATGTTCGACTATAGCGCCATTTTCACTACACTGATAGAGCGCTACAGACCACAGCGATCATGTCCTTTATTCAAGAAGGCATTGACTTCCCTTGAATTATTTCTGCCGAATGAAAATCACAAGGGAGATTAACTGCTAACATTTAACACGATTAAACTTTCGAAAATTACCACAAGAAATGTGAACTTACACGAGGTTTTAATCTGCGTGGAAAGTTGACGTCTGCACTAAACAGGAAATAAATATAGGCTGCCGTAGCGAAATCCACCGCCAAATTAAGGTGAGTTTACATTGCAAATTTCTCTCCAAATGAAGTTTGGTTAAGTTCATTTCAGCCAATCAGCAATTCATTACAACTGACATGACAGCACGGCCCCCACCAGCTTGGAGTATATTCTTATTTAAAATGCGTTGGGCCTAACAGCGATTGGTAACATCTTCGTTTGCGGGATCGAAATGAGTTTAAAAATGCAGTTTATCTTGATCAACGGGCGTTGTCACGTCGCACGAACACAATTTTCGTCAGCCGCGGTACAACTGAATTAAGCTTCAGTAAAGTGATTAATGGTAACATTTAATGAGGTTCAAAAACCTCACCGGACAATAGTGATGTCACAATCCTATAGAATCGCATCAGATTCTTCCTAGTATTTTATTTAACGGCGCCTTGGACTGCAAAGGTTATTCAGCATTGAAATAAAACGTGCAGAATATCAGGAGCAGAGTTATTTTATGTGCCATAAATCCACGACACCGTAGCATCAGCTTCACACCCCTTCAGAATGAAGGTAGCTTGAAAATTGATTGATTAATTGATTGATTGATTGTTTAGTCAATACATTTTTTAATTTTAATATGTTATTTTACGACGCTTTATCAACAGCTTAGGTTATTTAGCGTTTGAATGAGATGAAATGATAATGCCGATGAAATTAGTCCAGGATCCAGCACCGAAAGTTACCCAGCATTTACTCATATCGGGTTGAGGGAAAACCCCGGAAAAAACCTCAACCAGGTAACTTGCCCCGACCGGGAATCGAACCCGGGCCACCTAGTTTCGCGGCCAGAGGCGTTAGCCGTTACTCCATAGGTGTGGACTATTCAATACATGATCATAGACTATACATGGATGCACACGTCAATTATATAATAAAGAAGAAACACAAAAAAATTTAAAACACTAGAAATTAAAATACATTTAAAATAAATAACATAATCAAGTAGTATTGCATATTGTCATAATTTGTAATTTAAAAATTCGTTTACTGAATAAAAACTTTGTTCAGTTAAAATCTGTTTAACTTTCACTTTAATTTCTGTATAAGGTAAAGTTTGTATCTGCAATGATAATTTAATAAAAAACGTAATACCAGTATAAGCAGGCGATTTTTCATATTTCACAAGTCTATGATTTTTTATTGAAAAGAGATGTGCATTTCGTGTATTATAATTATGATAACCTAAATTATTATTGTATTTATTCTCATTCTGTTTCAAGAAAATTAGGCAATTTGTAAATATAAATGGACGGAAATGTTAACATTTTATATTGTTTAAAATAAGCTTTGCATGAGTCAAAACTCTTTAATTTAAAAATGGATAGTATAATTCTTTTTTGTGCAATAAATATCCTACTAGCTTATGTAGAGTTACCCAATAACAAAACGGCATAACTGAGATATGCATAAGCAAGTGAGTAGTAAATTGAAATCAATATTTTGGTATTTAGTATATCTCTCAGTTACAAAACAGCAAAATTAGCAGAACAAAATTTTTTAGCAATAAAATCAGAATCAGAATTTTAAACATACAGTCTTATTGATATTAACAATTAGTTTGTTATAATCACACCACGTTTTGAACTGAGATATAGCTATGTCAACTTTACTTATCAAATCAATACAAGACTCCGAACAAACAGTAATAGAGGTATCATCTGCATATAATAAACCTTTACTTTCCTTTATATAATTAGTCAAATCATTTATGTATAGTAAAAATATGAGAGGACCCAGTACAGAACCCTGAGGGACTCCCATATTTACATAAAACTGATTAGAAAGAATTATTAGTCCTCCTTGAGGGTAGGGAAACGGGCTAGGGACTGCCCTCGCTCGTAAGCAATTTGGGTGGGTCCATTGTACTCGGAATGTGTGAATACACTAAGGCCCCCCCGCTATAGATTCCCCTTTGAGCCGTCCACGAACTCCCCTACAGCCTACAGCAGTCATTTCCAACTGGTCAATCTGTGACGTAGGAGCGCGTTTCCCCTCTCGAATCAGAGCTAGTACAGCATGTGAGGAAGGGTACCGTTTCTCCGCTATTTAAACGTCTCCATCCCTTCCACTGGCACTGTCCCTACTTTGCTTTTTTACCTATGCTTTCCCTCTCAAGGAGCTCAAAAGCAGATAAGTAAAGCACTGTATTCCCTGAGCAGACCAATTCGCCATGTTGAATCCCAAGCTAGTGACGTGACGTGACGTCTGTGTGGTATAAACAACAATACGGAAAGTAAAAGGTCTGACATATATACAGGGTGATTCACGAGGAAAGGTAAAAAATTTAGTACCATATACAATATCTTGGGCCATTTTGAGTGAAAACGTTCATATGAACATAGGTCTGTTTTCGAACGATAGCGGAGCTAGATGCATTTTTTTTTTTAAACGTCTCGCCCCAATGTGAATCAGACGTTACTATATGCTGCTGACGTGAGATGTGAGACAAGGTCACGGATCGCAATGAATGACGTAACATTGAAATCTGCATTGTGAACGATGTGGATAAGTTCATTCATCTCACAAACCGTGTGATGGGGCATTACAAATGTCCAATCCCCTGCCCTCGTCTGATGTAATGACACAGAACCCGCGCATAACAAAAATACACTGTCGCTTATCAGTTCATAGCAGTTCAGTCAGTTACCAACACTACAGTAGTTATACAGGTACAGTTATCGTAAGTGTTAAGTTGTGTTTTTCAAGATGCATTATAAATTTTCGACTGCAGAATACGCCGATATTGTGTGTATGTTTATGGTTTGTGCGATGGAAGTTCCTTGCGTGCCGTCGCTGAATATGAACGACGCTTTCCGAACAGAAGAGTACCATATCGAAGAGTATTTACTGTCTATGGGGTTGGATGAAAGACTTGGTATACCAAAGGAAGGTGGAAACGAGAGAGGCGCTAATGGACCGTATTTTGGATGCTGCACGGCGCTTAAAGAACAGCCACGTGCAAATCTCCCGAGCGATAAGCGCGATTCATGCCCGAGTGAAACAGTGCATTGAAGCAGAAGAAGGTACCTTTGGAAAAGTGCGAAAACTTCGACCCTGACATCTAGAATATTAGGCATGTATGCATAAGTGAATATAAACTTTAAATTTGTCCGTTAGCTGTCTTTAAATGCGAGTTAGTACAATGGAAACCCAGAAGTTTTTGTGAAATCAAAAAGCCACCATATCTCCGTAACCATATTCATATGAACTTTTTTGCTCAGAATGACTTCAGAATTGACATCCCAAATTTTTTATCTTTCCCAGTGAATCACCCTTCATTTTAGTTTTAAACATTAAATTGTATTATTAATTTTACACAATAGTTGGTTGAGTGGTTCCAAACTGTACAGACGCAGATAAAAAATTTGGGCCACCTAATTTTACTGTTCAAAATACAGCGCATTACGCATGTGCAGTAAACAATGGCGCCTAAATGTATTCTACTTCTGGATAGCATTGCGAAACTTGTTGCCTACATAGAAGAGGACTGCTGTCAAGGCTTGGCCCACTTTTTAATTCCGTGGCTGCACAAATAATAGTAGGCATGGAGTCTACAAATTCTACCGCTTTCCTGCTGACACAGAAAAAAAGAAAGAAGTGGCTCAGAAATTCGAGTCGCAAGGATTGGACGCCAACAATAAATAATTACCTTCGTAATGTAAATGTGATTCAACATAATGTATGGTTTTTTATTGGGTTATTTTACGACGCTGTATCAACATCTAGGTTATTTAGCGTCTGAATGAAATGAAGGTGATAATGACGGTGAAATGAGTCCGGGGTCCAGCACCGAAAGTTACCCAGCATTTGCTCGTATTGGGTTGAGGGAAAACCCCGGAAAAACCCTCAACCAGGTAAACTTGCCCCGACCGGGATTCGAACCCGGGCCACCTGGTTTCACGGCCAGACGCGCTGACCGCTACTCCACAGGTGTGGACATATAATTTATGGTGAAATATTCCAAGAAATGATATGTTATTTCAATAATTGCATTCAGTAGTCATCAGGAAATTCTAAGTGCATTCATTGAAACATTTGTGCTCTGTAGGTGCATCCTCTGGCATGGAAATTGGTTGTTGTTGAACATTTTATGGTGAAAATAAATTACAAAGTTACTAATGATCGCAGGAGTTCTTACCTGCCGAGTTCTTGTATCTCTCCTGGGCCAGCTTGTTGGACGTGAGAGCTCTCGCCAGAACGGGGAACACTGTCTTGTGGCGACTCACTCCTCCTACTGTGGACGTGCAGCGGATCTCCATCCTGGGGGTTAGGCCACCTCCGTTGTTGCTGAAGTGTGAGCTCTGTATCCGAAAATGCAGCCCAACCGTCTTCGTGTGGAGCCCCTGTGAATCCGTCTCGTCAGGCCCCTCGCGGTACTCCCACACCCGCGAATCGTCCTGAAACCACACAGGTACAAAATTGAAGTGAACAAATTATACTAATAGATGATCAGACATTAAAAATAGTTCGTGACTTGTTTGGCTTGACATTTCGAGGGACAGTTAGTTCCACTTGAGCGTACACTTTAGTCATTTTGCATCCTATATTATATGAGACGATTTTCTAACTCCGATAGGTGGCCTCGGAGGCATTCGTGACAGGTAGGCGATCCTACCTCAGCCTTGACAGAACCAGGTTCCATCCTCAGACAAGTAGCCTGATAGGCCGCAAACCCTTCCTATATCAGTATCGAAAATCCCTTCTATCTTCAAGACTTCGCCATAGATTACCTGAGATGATATTTGGCGAGATGAGTGCGGCTCCAGCAGGTCTTGATTTCCGACGATTGCTTTTGTCTGTGATGAGGATGTGCTGCTCTTATGGTGGGGAAAGTTTGATTGTTTGTTATGTTTTTGATTTTGTTTTACTTGGTTATTTAACGACGAGGTTATTTAGCGTCGATGGAATTAGTGATAGCGAGATGATATTTGGTGAGATGAGGCCGAGGATTCGCCATAGATTGTCTGACATTTGTCTTACGGTTGGGGTAATCAGGCCAAGTGGGAATCGAACCCGCTCCCGAGCGCACTCCGGATCGGCAGGCAAGCGCCTTACCCGACTATCTACGTCGGTGGCTGTTTGTCGTATATTAAGAGATCGAATAATGTATGTGCACTGAATTGTAATTATGTATTAAGTACAGGGACATCATTTTATTTTTACTTGCATTTTTATTGTACCTGCATTTCTGAATGTACTTCACTCCCACCCCTTCACTAATGTCCTTGCTCCCGTCAGACACACAAACTTACGGCCGCTGTTGCATTAATAGTCTTCAAGCAGTGAAGTAAACACTGCAGTGTATAGTGTGTTTCAGAAATATGGTTGCGTTTTCTATAGAAGAAAGAACCTATATTAATAATATCGTACTAAAAAATTATATTCGAGAAACGATAAATTAATTTCAGAGACTATGCTTCAAAATGTTTTTAATAATATGCGTAAAGAATTGAAGCCTGCATTGTAATGAACGGCAACCATTTTCAGCAACTTGTTTAAAAATTCTGATTAGCTTATTTTGAATTGAGGTGGCTAGAAGCAAAGGAATGCTAGTGACATTTGTAATAACATGAGTTAAGTGCATCCAGTGTAAGCTAAAGTATCTAAAATTTTAGTGGCAAAGGGATATTTTAATCTTATCACACATTAAATAATTTATATATATATATATATATATATATATATATATATAATATCTTATATTAATAAAAAAATTGAATTACCAAAAATTTTAATAAAAATTTCGCCGATTTTACGAAAGCTTAAATATTTAAACCCCATTTTCTCAAAAGTAACTTAAGTGCACTTACATCCCTTTACTTATAACCCCCTCAATTTAAATGCACTCTCTATATTGTATGTTAACACCAATAATTAATATGCTAAATAAAGTAGACATTACATAACGAACATAGCCGTCTGAAAAGTTGAGTTTTTGAAAAAAATGTTACTACTCTACTGTATTTTGATAAATTCCATAAAAGTGATGATCAAACTGAAAATCGTAATATCGTATTTCCCTACAACATAAATGGATACACTACTTTTCTCACCTCGTATAGCTAGTAAAATGATTTGTTTACATATTGCACTAGTAACATCAAACTCCTGTAATGGAAGGGGGCAACAGTGTTTCCGAGTATAGCCAGGTTAATGTTAAAAATGTTGGTAAAAATAAAGTGACGTCCCTGTATATGCTGTCGGTATGTTATTGTGTGCTTGTATATTTCGTATTGTTTTAATATGTTTAACTGTGTGATGAGTAGTATTTCCATATTATCTGTTTCTATGTTATTGTAATCGTGACTATTTCAATCAATCAATCAATCAATCAATCATTCGTTTATTAATATCTGGGCAACAGTTTCTTGCAGTAGATCTAAAATGTAGCCTAGTAAATTGCAAAAGATATAAAATAATATTTGACATACATTTAAAAACAGATGAACACAAACAATAATAATGAAATAATACCTGCAATAATAACAATAACAATACTAATAATAATCATAATAATACAGAGCAATGCAGCTTAGCAATTTAGAATAGGCCTATATTTACCTTGGTGTCAAGAAATTTACTAATACTATAGAATGGATGGTTGATTAACCAGTTATGCCAGGGCTGGGCACATTACGTGATTCTGAGAAATGAGCGCTGTGTGCTTTAAAGAGCGGGTCTTGCGAGCGCTGTGACGTAAGCACACTGCACGTCATTTAGTGTCGGTGCAGTGGTGACTCTGCAGTATGATGGTGAACTTTGAAGACGGAGCTTCCGCTCATACACTAAAGCGTCCCGCTATTCCCAATGCTTTTAATGTATAATGGGAGGAGGAGTTCTTTTTGGTAGAGAGCAGTGGATTAGCAAAGTGTTGATTTGGCATAAAACACTCCAACTGATTAAGAAGTTCAATATCCAACGACATTAATCTTTACAACATATTACTGAATATGAAAAATATGTTGGTAATGAACACCATAAATTAATACAACTTAAAGAAAATGTTTCTCAGGTACATTATATCAGAGTATCTATTTGATATTTACATTGCATTATAAGTTATTATACACTTAGTAATATATAATTTTAAATTATACAAGTATTATGATATATCATAGTATAGTATAATACAGTTTATGATATATAATATGATATATATGTATTACTAATTGTACTATAATAACTTATAATTCAATATAAATATCAAATAGATACTCTAATATAATGTACCTGAGAAACATTTTCTTTAAGTTGTATTAATTTATGGTCATGTATTATATTATATTATATTATATTATATTATATTATATTATATTATATTATATTATATTATATTATATTATATTATACTATATTATATTATATTATACTATATTATATTATATTATACTATATTATATTATATAGTATGTATTAACAGGATAAAAATAATGCACTTAGTGAATCGGTTATGAGAATTAGCTACAAAATTTGCCATTAAAAATTGCAAAGTAATTGAAAACATTCAACGAAGGTAAATTCATCAAGCGATGTTTAATTATATTGGCAGATGAACTCTGTCAACAGCAAGTAGGGGAAGTGGAAGCCATACGCCTTCTCGTAGAACCGTGGTGTGGAGATTGCAGTATGTGCGTATGGGTTATGTAAATAAGCGTAATGATTTGTGTGTGTGCATAGAGCGAAGTTTATTTCATTAAATTAATAAGAGTGTTATAAATTCTGTACTGTACAACGGATTGATGTAATATCCTTATAAACTATTATGTACTGACAGCCTGAATGAATAGAACAACCGTGGCTCTTGTTACATTAATGCAGGGAAGACAGCTGTAATGCGAGTCCGCCACTGCGTGAGCGTTCTGCTCCGGCTTGGAATTGAAGTGCCTTGCGGAGCGAGAGCAGCTCTGGCCGACTAAATAGAGCCTCTCTCATGCCCGGCCCTGAGTTATGCAAAACAGATTTAAATTGTATAGACATTAACTTGCATCATGTGCCTTTTGTGGTAAGTTATTAAACAATGTTATAGCAATAGATTTGAACCATTTTTGGACTTACATAATCTAACTCTAGGTTCTGAAAGACAGTAACTGTACCTTGCATTATAGTGGTGAACTTCTGTTTTGGGGTGATGAGTATTAAGGTTTTCCTTAATTTTTATTAGACATGACAGTTAAAATTTTTCTTGCATAAATAATGGTCTACAGTGAGTGTCATAGGCAGAGTAATATGTTAGTAACATGTTCTGCGTAATTATTTTGGTGTGATGTATGGTTAGTTATTGCTTTAATGTTCTCATTGTATCCAGTCTGTTCTATGTAAAAGCCTGAACAGCTATTGCATTTTTATTTGTAAACTCTAGTTAAATTGTACTTGTTTGTCTGATGTGTTTATTTAGAGATTTCTGTATTGTGTTATTTGTTTTATATGCTATCTTGTATTTTAGTTTTCTGAATGAAGCTGCAATTTTATAATTATGCCTTGGTATTATGGAAATTAAACGCAGAATAAATATGGGAAATGCGTGTTATTATTCGGTTGAGAAGCTCTTATCATCCAGTCTGCTGTCCAAAAATCTGAAAGTTAGAATTTATAAAACAGTTATATTACCGGTTCTTCTGTATGCTTGTGAAACTTGGACTCTCACTCTGAGAGAGGAACATAGGTTAAGGGTGTTTGAGAATAAGGTGCTTAGGAAAATATTTCGGGCTAAGCGGGATGAAGTTACAGGAGAATGGAGAAAGTTACACAACACAGAACTGCACGCATTGTATTCTTCACCTGACATAATTAGGAACTTAAAATCCAGACGTTTGAGATGGGCAGGACATGTAGCACGTATGGGCGAATCCAGAAATGCATACAGAGTGTTAGTTGGGAGACCGGAGAGAAAAAGACCTTTAGGGAGGCCGAGACATAGATGGGAGGATAATATTAAAATGGATTTGAGGGATGTGGGGTGTGATGATAGAGACTGGATTAATCTTGCACAGGATAGGGACCGATGGAGGGCTTATGTGAGGGCGGCAATGAACCTTCGGGTTCCTTAAAAGCCATTTGTTAGTAAGTAAGTATTATGATATATTAATGTTATGTATTTTTTATCGTGTGTTGCTTGTGTTGGTTTGTTATCTTTTTGTTTTTGTTTTACCCTTTTTATTAGCGTGTCTATTATATTAAGGTTGTATCGGTTGTCTTGTGCTATGTATTTTATTATATTTAGTTCTTGAATGTAGTTGTAATTGTTCATTCGTATATTAACTAATATGTGTGTCATTGTACGGAGAACTTCATTTTTATGTTGTATGGGACGGTTTCATGAATTGTGTTTAACCTTTAAATTGGCAGAGTATTCTATAGGATACAACAGGTTAATAGGCTATATGTCATAATTTTAACAGAATAATAGAAAAAAATGGAAGATATATCAAAATTTCACAATATTATAATACTCGTACACTCCGGGACAAAATTTACCAATAAGAAAGTTTAATAACTCGCGTAATAATGGAGATAGGAAAATGAAATTTGCGGCAAATGAAAGAGGAACATTTTAAGTTTCAGGTGTGATGTTGGCAACATTTGGTCATTGTTGTTGAAATAGCTGTAATTAAAATGGCGTTCACAGTGCAACAAAAAGTTCAAAGCTGCTATTGGCTTGCCGAATTCAAGTATCCGAAGATAGTGGAGAGAAGATTTAGACAACAGTGGCCTGAGAAGCAACCACCAGATAGGCACACAATAACAACTTGGCATAGAAAGCTTCTTGAGACCGGGATCGTCAACAGGCATAATTGTCGCATCTGGGGGATCAGAAAATCCGCATGTAGTGAGGGAATTGGAAAGAGACAGCCCTAAGATTAATGTTTGGTGCGGACTTACACATGAAACTGTGATTGGACCGTTCTTTATGTGGAAAACACTATCAATGGAAATGTGTATCTTGATATGCTGCAAAATTACGCCATTCCTCAAATTCCACAGGGATATGTTTTCCAACAAGACGGAGCTCCGCCTCATTATGCATTACATGTTACAGATCACTTGAATGAATGCTTTCCTCAGCGATGTATTGGTCGAGGTGGACCTACAGCATGGCCTCCCAGATCCCCAGACCTAACCCCACTGGACTTCTTTTTTTGGGGATACATAAAAAACATTGTGTACGAGACTGTAGTGGCAGATTTGGAGGATCTGCGTCGGAGAATTGTCGCTGCTTGTACAACTGTCACTCCAGAGATGTTAGGAAACACATGGCAAGAACTTGAATATCGCCTGGACATCTGTCGTGCTACAAGAGGTGCACACATAGAAGTTTTGTTAGTGGTCATTCGAAACTTTGGAAGTCCCTTTGTCAATTCCCGCAAACAGCATTTTCATCCATCAATTATTTGGTGAGTTATTAAACTTTCTTATTGGTAAATTTTGTCCCGGACACCCTGTATTACACAACATATAATTAATTAAATTTAGCTTCCCTTATGAAAAGGTTGCCAGATTTGACAAAGAGTATTACATACAATTTGGAAACACACCTAAAAGGTAAAATGTTATACATTTGAAAACGGTTAGGGAATCGAATATGCAAAATGTCAGAAAAATTTACACCTAAGTAGCGTTTGTGCTCATTTACAGTTAAGAAGGGGGGGGGGAATATCATCAGATAGGTTAGAATGACATTGCGATAGTTGTTTTCTTTACAGTCCGACACGGTTTAATAAACTACTGTGAGAAATGAAGTTTTGCAAATTTAAGGGTTAAAATTTTAATAATTAAATATGTAAATAGGGAAAAAAGACATCTATGTACGTACCGTTCCATATTTCATGGACAAATATGGTCTACAACAAATTGAAGTAATAGGCCTTATGGTTGGAGCGCGCGGAACTATTCCCGGTTTCTTCTTCCAGACCTGGCAACGCTTCGGCCTACAGAGGAAGGCAATTGATGACATCGTTCTTGCACCTCTGAGAGGATCCATATTTCTACTCCGAAACCATCTCTATGGTCAACAGTGATCTTCAAATTAATTAGTACCTAATTATTTATTCAATCATTTCTTGTCATTGTTGTGTGACTCCGTTAAACTTAAACATATGTATGTTATTTATACTTTCAACCGCTTATTGTACAATATTCTCTGTCTTTGTGGCAGCCTGTTAATACAGGGGGTTGTTATCGTTTAGATAAATAAATAATATAAGTGTTAAAGCGAACAAAGAAAAGCAATGTTGTATTATACTCATGTCATGATATGGTGTAAAAATAAAACCGCTACATCGAGTAATATAAACGTCTTAAAATATTCTTATATTTCAAATATAAGATGTTATATTCGACTGAATAATTTCTCTAGCTTTTTCACACACACCCTGACCAATTTATTATCCGTTCTATTTTTCAGAGAGAAGATTCGTGAATGTAGATTTTCAAATTTCAAAGAATAACTTTCTAAATATACTATTATTTGCCGATGATTTAGTTGTTATTCAGAATAGTGAGTCTGCCTTACAAAGATCTATTTTCAAACTTAATTAAATTGGTGAACAATATAATATGAAAATTTCTCTAATAAACACAAAGGTAATAGCATTCATAGGGAAGGACCCGATTAGAACAAAAATAGCTATAAATAACTGCTGCATAGAACAGGTAAGCCATTTTAATTATTTGGGAAGTGATGTTGGCTTTGACAAAGAATATGACGTGGACAATAAAATATGTAATTTTCAAAGACTATGTGGTACAATTAATAGAACATTTAGAAACAAAATACGTAAAGAAACAAAATTAAAGTTTTATAAAGTCATGGCTGTACCTACGCTGGCATACGCAAGTGAGACTTGGACATTAACCAAGAAGCAACAAAGTAAAATACAGACGACAGAAATGAAATTTATAAGAAATGTGAAGGGATGTACGAAGAGAGAATTAATAACAAATGAAAGCATAAGATAAGAGTTAGAAATGTTTAATATAAATGAAAGATTAAAAGATTTTAAAGAAAATTGGAAAGAACATGTCGATAGAATGCCAGATACCAGACTTACTAAACAAATAATGCAATATCATCCTAAAGGAAGAAGATCGGTGAGCAGACCTAAGAAACGATGGCTGGAGGACTTCGAAGACGGAACAGGCATTTGATTGCCTATACCAGTGATGCCAACTGATGCCCACAGGAGCAAGCGCGCTTTAGAGCCCAGGAGAGCCTGAGCGCTTTACAGCGGAAAGGAAAGAGACAGACGAAAGAGGTGGTATATGCCGCTTGGTCGAGCTATATACAGGGGTGACCAGCACTGATTCAATGGATAAAGGGAAGAGAACTTATTAAAATTGTATCCATGTTAATTTTTAGATTTGTCTGAGAAGTATAAGGGCATTATAAGAATGTAAGTTTTAAATTTAATGCTCATTTTACACAAGTTTGCTTTTTTATTCAAAAGGAATATATTCTCAACTTTTTTACAGAAAAGTGAAATTTTCAGATATGTTTGATTAGTAGCCTTATAGGTACTAAAACAGTGTTTTCGTAAATCTAATATATCGTAAATACGTATTATGAAGATAGTGTATTAAAATGTTTGAAAATATTCGCATGGAAAATGTTTGTAAGGAAATGAATTAACAAAGCAAATATTGTTACATCACAAACAAAATGTATGTGCATACTGTATATGTTGGTAAAACGTCAGCTCTATAGCTTCAGCAGATTTCGAGATAATTTAGTATTCTGATAACAGAAAGTTGCGCACCAATATCACCTAAAAGCATAATGCGATAAGAGTTTTATTATGTAATATTAGTTACAGTTAAAACATATACCTAGGCAACTTTGCTTTGTACTATAATATTGTTTTGATTACTTTTATAAGGCTAAAGATACCATCAGTATCAATTTCAACGTATCATGTCATATTCAGTGTCTTTCTTTGGGATAACACTTTCTTTATGAATGGTGTGGTTAATTCACTTAGTACAGTATAGTTGTAGTTATTATGGAATTTGTGTGAATATTCCTTCTTTACTCTTTATTATGTTCTTAACGTTTAAAACACATCTGCAATATTAGGCTATGAAATAGATGTTAGTACTTTTGTTTTACAGACAATATAGAAAATAACAAACAGAAATAAGCCATATAAAAATAACGACATAAAATTTCACGTTCCGTTTGAAGTTTGTGCACCACTGTTTTCTTAATCCAACAGGCTGCTTATTCCTCCTAGCATACCTAGCGCTTAATACCCGCGCATGACGTCAAGGTCAGAAAAATGCGCTTGCTTTGACATCACTGGCCTATACCATGAAGTGAAGAAGAAGAAGAAGAAGAAGAAGGAGGAGAATAAGAAGAAGATTCGTGTTCCATTTTCACAAAATGACAATGTTAAAATTGCTGGAATAATTAGTGATTATTACTGTTGCCAATTATTATGGTACCGGTAGTAATGAAATATAGCCTATTTTAAATATGTGGGACAGAAACCCGACAATTTAGCGACTTTCACAAAGATTATGGATCATTTGTGTCCCTAAAGAACAAGCGATCTGGCCACCCTTCGCTACATTGTATTGGAATTGATTAGGAATTACTCTGCCGCAAACTTCCTTCCAAGTTCCCCGTGGGAGCGCTGAGCAACGATAAATCACTTCTCGGGATCGACGCCATGTTAGATAATCCCCGAAATGACATCAATTCTCAACGAAAGCTCCTGTCGACTACATCAGCTGCTCTCAAACTTGTAATCAAGTAAACAGTAAATAAACAGGCAACAGCACATTAATCATCCTGTATGAAATCTGATACTGGATACATCGGATTAAGGATTAATCCAATGCAGACGCACGCAGGTCTGCCTCCGAGCCGTGTTTTATTACATTATGCGTCGTCGAAGGTAGTGACCGTTAAATAGGCGTGTAATACATGTTTGTATGTTTACGTTTCATCACGGGACTGAATTGAACAGGTGTCTTCTTCCTCTATTCAGGATGTTGTTTGTGTCTACAGTTCGCCAATTTGGCAATAAAGCCATCTGCCAGTAACTCTGAACAATGAACACAGCCAGAAAAATTCCGAGCTTTATCAGGGATACATTGGTACTGTCTTCCTCCGACGAGTTTAGTGCTGGGACCTGAAACCCGAGTAACACGGGGATAGTTTATAGGAGTCAAGTGCTTGAAGCTTGATGCTGTATTTGTGATCACACGGAGACACTAAACTTGAAACCATGCTTGAAAAAAAGCGCGCGCTGAATGTGTTGTATTCGTAGTATTGTTTGAATTCTTGTATTCTGTTATAGTTAATAAAAATCAATAGTGAACTGACATTTTTAGTTTGGTGAAACTGAAGATGCCACCAGCACATATTCAAGCATGTGTGCAGCTGACTGGCGCCTTGTTATTGTATGAATTACAAAATATTCTTGAAAAAAAGGAAAAGCGAACATGGGTTAAGAAATGGATTCGTAGAAGAATTATGCACGGTGCATCTAATACCTTGTTGAAAGAATTTGCTGAAGAAGGTCCTGCAGAATACAGGAAACATCTCAGAATGAGTCCTGTTTTAAGGGTTTTTAACTTTTTCGAACCACTTCTACGTCTATGTTTTCGAGACCTTGTTCCATGAGTTCACTGACTAGTTTCTGGAATAATAATTCCCGCTTGTTTTTATTGAGGTATTCTTTGTCACGTATATTCCATACTTCTCACACACTTCCAAAAACTTAATGATATCGTTGGAATTCCACTTAGAGCCGCTCATTACTAATTTACTTCGACAATAGGCCTAAAACTACAAACTTTCTACTTGCCAATTTGCCACAAGTTCGCATTCACACGCGGGAAGTGGTGGAGTCAAGTTGGTCACGTGACGGGAAAGTGAACACAAAAGTTGACGGGTCGTCAACTCAAACTCTGCTTGACCGCCAAGTCACAACTTGACTGTCTCGACCATATCACACGGGGAAAGTTGAAGGAAAGTCGACTTGCTCCAAGCACTTGACTCCTGTAAACTATCCCCGTGTGAATTAGCCTTGAGGTATTCTTGCCATCGGTGCGGGGGGGGGGGGGGGTTGCAGGTAAATTCTTTTCTTGCTACAGTCAAGTCGAGCCGAGCGGAGTGGGATGTATTAATCGTCCAAAAATATGCAGTCTTCAGTTTGTAGTAGTGTGTGAATATTTCATATACATATTGTTTACCTAGGTCTATATGATTTTGTTATTAATATATTAAATATATTGTTGCAATTTTTGCTCAAAAGTCTCCCTGAAGTTAGCTATTTTAATATTATATGAATTTATTACTCATGTTTCACCGTTACAAGTCATTTTTAAAGAAACATGCTGCGTAAAAGTTTTTGGTTTTATTCTATTGGAATTTTAGAATATGTCTGATTGGTATCGTGAAAAACAGATTCCTATAATGTCATGCGAAAATCATTTGATGGTAATATCTTAAAATACAAATCAAGCAGTTTTATTTCTCAAGTGAGTTCGGCAGTACAGTATATTTAAATTGATTACTTTACTAATTTAATTCAATTCTACTAATCACTACATTTTATAGTAAGATTCTTCTTTTCATTTATATTATTGTAGGCCTAGTTGTATTATGAGTTTTTCTTTTTATTTATTTTATTGTATTTGTATATCTGGTGGTGTGATGGCCTTAACTTCACCAGAATAAATAAAAAATAAATATATACATATATAAATAAATAATAAAATTTTCTACAATACTGTATCTCTATCTCGCCAAAAATACTTTAGAAAACTAATAGGTATACTGCTCTCGTAAATTGGGCGAATGTTTCCAGTATGATTGTACTTCCTTCCAGACTGCCGCTGTCACTGTCCCCTCCCACTCCAGTACCGCGCTAGACTAGTCGGAACCGCATTCCTCTCAGCACTAAACTCCTCAGAGGATGACAATAGGTACAGGCATGCGAAACTCAGTTGAAGGCGAAAGTATGACGTCAACCTCACTCCAAAACTTTTAGGGTGCTGCTGGACATTTCGCTAGCCCGCGCTAAGAGCGTGCTAAACTAGCCCCGGCTATCGACTGGTTACTTGTACAGGATTCATATCAATTCATATCGCTAGCACTGGTTTATGAATACGAAAAACATTAGTTCGCTGATCATCCACCGGAAGCCTGCGCTAAGAATGTCTATTTTGTTGTTTTTATTGACATTAAATTGTAGTAAATGTATGTGCAGATGTATTGTACAGCTTCTTTCTCAATGCATTGTATTTATGTTTACAGAATGAAGTAGAAACAAAAGGGTATGTTGCTAATAGCGTAGAACCGCTAAGGATAGAATCCCACAAACGTAGCAGTGGTTTTGAACAAAACTAAGAGTTACTCACTTAAATACACAGAAATATTAATTCAAAATACTTTATTAATCATAAAATTAATATACCTCAGTTTGGAAGCAGATTTTCACAGATTCCCCTCAAACTTCAATGCACTTGATCGGACGGATGTGAATGGCGCTTAGCATGGCTATCCCTAAGAAGCGTAGCTGAAAATTACCAGCTCTACATTCCCCTTCACCCTCGTACTTCACGTCACAGCGCAACTCTCCATTTAGTTTACGTTTCAATGTTTTTATTACGATGCAAGCAACTCCAAATCCTGATTCACAGTATGACGTTTGGATTTTACGAATAACTTTCAAACTAATTATAATCGGACACATGTTCATATGATATTTTATGATCAAAACGACCTGTAGAACTGATTCCTAAAGCGCGGGTACTAGTCGTGAATCATCCTGTATAGATAGATAGAAAAAGGAAAAAAACGTGGGAACATTTTAATATAAGGATATGTACGTTAAGGTGTTTTGTGTTGTATGTATTTATTTACACTGCAAGTGGGCAAGCACCCGGTGGCAGTGGTATACACAATATAAACAATACAAAATAAAATGATAAACAATACACAATAAAATCATAAACAATACACAATAAAATCATAAACAATACACAATAAAATTTACAATACACAATACTATTATACAATACACAATACAATTACATACACAATACAATAAGAATACACAATACAATTTAACACAATAATTACAATTAATAATAAAACATAAATAAAATACCTAATTTTACAATATGTATAAGTTTCAATAGTCTTTCACTTTACTCCCTCTCACTCACTGTAGTGGCACTATAACGCATTTCACTGACACATTAGGACACATTTCACTGACACTATAGAACACATTTCATTGACGCTATAAATTATCACTGATCGGAACTATTCACTGCACTGTAAAACCATAACTTCACTGACTCACCTCGCTTCACTGATAAAACAATTCAAATAAGTCAAATAATTACACCCTTATGCATACTTATAAACAGAACTATATTTAAACTAAACATTTCTAGTCTAAGGCCCTCTTACACGCTATTTTTAAATAATTTACAATTCAAACCAAGGAAGTAACTCGTCAGGCTAAATAAATACATGTCACCTTAAAAAATTAAATGTTGAATGTCACCTTAATTTTAATTTGCACTCTATACACAATTTTTTAAGTTATTCTTGAATCTCCTTAAGGAAGGACAGCCCTCAAAGACCGCTGCAGGTAGGTCATTCCAATCATTTATAGTTCTATTTAAAAATGAGAATTTACCTACATTCGTTTTCTGTTTCCTACATTTGATTTTAAAATCATGATCATTCGTACCATAGTACGTTGGCTTTTCTAACCGAGCCGTTATGTCTATCCATGCTTTCTGACCTAGATGTGCTCTATACAATGATGTTATTCTAGTTTTCCTACGTCTGTTTTCCAAAGTTTCCCATTTAAGTTCTTCTATCGTATCGTTTCCATCTTCTCTTTTACCTTTAACAAAGTTAGCTGCCCTATACTAGATTCTTTCTAAGGAATTTAGCCTATCTTATATATTCTATAGGGATCCCAACATGTAGTTCCGTATTCCATTAACGGTCGCACTAACGTTGTGTTTAAGACCACTGTTATCCCACAAATGGTCAAAATCTACTTAAAATTAGTATTGTAAAAATGAGTTTGGCAAGTTTTTGACTTCACTAGGTGCCAGAGTCCCTAAACACGTCCTCTTCGCTTCTTCCAACCTCTAACACACTTTCGTTTCTCTTCTTCTGATAATAAATTATGCATCATAGAACAATACTGAGCGAAGCAGAATCCTATTTCAGCATCTAGCGTGCCACTTTACGGAGGTGTTCAGATAAAAGAACCAGTGTAACGCACGATTCGTACTCTTGTTTGAGCACCGTCCGTGCGGTCTGAATTCCCACTTCGTGATAAAAGAGATGGATGAAACGGCTATAAGCTTCTCACGTCGATGGACGTTTAGAAAAGTCTCTAATCCGATTCGGAGCTAGATGGCAGCACAACTGAGCTGCTTACGATGACTCTAAGGCAGGTAAGGGTCATTGAAGCGAGAGGGTGGGATGAGACCACTGTGACGTTGCCGATATGGCGGAAGAGTCAGAAAATCCTCCTCTCGCCCTCTGTCTGCAGATCGGGGACTATATAACAGCATGCAGGCAGAAATTTCTTCGTAAATAATTGTCTATAACATCTCATCTCTCCGAACAGGATAGGAAATTATAACAGGCATGAAATTGTTTATATTCATCACATAATTCAAAGGTGGGATAGGATAAAGAAAAAGTAACAAGGAATTTTGGTGTGGTTAACTTTATAGCTTTCATATCCTCTTCGTACCACAACTTGCCAGAGGCATTACAATATATTTTAACCTAGCTTATTGTTAATAAAAATAAATGATTATTAAATAACTAACGGGTTATTTACAACCCTGCATTCCTTTAGCATTGAGGACATTTGCAGTTGATGTACGTACATAGATGCATTATTTTCCAAACAGTTTTCTTTTGTTTAGTCAACTGACCGAAGACAGGGTTGAACCTCATAACCATAGGTAGGAAGTTCGTACCAAAGCAGTAGAGTTCAGTTGAGTACAGCGAGGAGTATAGATGTCATCCGCGCCTCGCCCTGTTGCCGCTCGCTACAGATGATACGCAGTATGTTCACATAAACAACGCATAGTATCATTCTGTGAAGCTGTGTAGAGTTGTGAATATTTTGAATATTGTTAATTTATGTTGATATTTTAGATTCTGAACAAAGTGGGCTATTTTGTTATTATATGTCCAGCAAACTATCTGCGGTTAGATCTGTGTCCGGCAGAAGTTTCAACACAACCCGTTGTCACCATCCTGGCTGCAACGAGACGGAAACTCTTGGTCACGTGTTGGGGTTCTGTCGAAAAACGGAGCTGCTGCGCAACAATCGACACCATAAGGCCAGGACCGGTATTGCTGATGTCCTGAAGCGTCGTGGATGGGAGGTACACGAGGAAATCAACTGCGTTTCATCCTTAGATTCGAACAGAAGAGCAGATATTGTAGCCATCCACAGGACTCAATCTAAGGGAATAGTTCTTGATCCTACAATCCGGTTTGAGAGGGATGCTCTGGAGGCACAACACGTTGATGAGGAGAAGAAATCCATTTATGAGTCCTGCATCCCTTACCTAAGTGAGAAATATAACATTCCCACTAGTCAGTGGAGTGTTTCTGGTCTTCTGTTTGGTGCACGTGGCACACTTCCTAAATTCGCATGTAATATTTTAAAAGCACTCGGTCTCCAATTTTTTGAAATTCAAAAAAGATTACTGAGTATTCTTAAGGATTCAATCCAAATATTACATTACCATTTATATTTTGGCCATTGATGATTCTATTTGGTTTGCATTTCTCTGGATTTTTTTACTAAACAATTCCTGTATTTAATCTTTTTGTCTTTCTAAATTATTCTGTAGTGCTTTTATTCTGGATCTTTATGTTCACCCTGATTGAGGGCATATTATTTTGTTAAAAATAGTTGTTGTGTTATTTACGTAATGTTAATATTATGCATTATTCCAAAAATGTAAACTCATCTATTACTAACTAATCGTGCAAACAGGAGTGTGTAACACGTTTATGATTCCCGAATTATTCTTCGTTAAATGTTGACGTCTCGTGCTGCTATGCATTCGGTTGCGTTACAGTCCAAGTTCAACATCAGAATTACAATATAACTTCCTAGCTGTCATTACAATGGTAATGAAAAATTTTCTTGAAAACAATTATGGGTATGTTCCACAGACGAGATACACTATTACATTCACAAAGTAGTTGTTCATGTGATAATAGTAAGATATATTGTATCAAATTTCAGATTTGCTCACGTCACGTGCGTCAATGGCGCAAGTCATATCTTTAATAAATCACAATTTGAGTCCATATTTCACAGGAGAAAACCGTAACTACGAAATAAATATTTTGTTTGTTTTTTTTTTTTTCGTATCTAGGAGCACTTTATCCCATTTGAATAAAAACTAAACAAAATGAACAAAATGACTTTCTTAAGATATAATTGGCAACTTGAGAGCACTGAAACTGAGCTACCTATAGTACCGTCGCTCTAATTTCCGGCAGCCAATCGCAGGTCGGCTACATTTAAACGTGTGCGTCTTGTGATTCGCTGAGGAAGACGTTATTCATTTCTCAAGGCCCGCCATTTTGCCTCTTTCGTTGGCGTTCGCAGAAAGCACACGAAGACTTTATTTGCCGCTCAATTATTTGCTGAATTACAGTGCGTTTGATTTATTATCATAGGAACTACGACATGATAATGTTTAACGGTGTGGCACATAGATTCCTCGTATAGTAGCTCGGCAACGAAAGAACAAAAATGGCGAACGATACTACGTACCTAGACTTTATAGAGCCTTGACTTCCTAAGACGTAAGCAAAGAGGAGGAGTTACGCCGGGAATAACAGCGTCGCGACTATAGTAGAAAAATTTGGTAGTAAGCACTTCATTAGGAAAGAAAAACATGCTTTCTATTTCTTTGCAGTGCAGTTTACCGTTTTCAGTGCAGATTACAATCGCCCGAATAATCTAATGGGAAACGAAGGCCAGTTTCTTTGGTGAGAAGCTAAGAGACTAAGCAGTGACTGACTCACGTGTCAGTTTAACATGGATCTGTTTACAATGTCCCTCCGTCCTTTCTATTTAATTACCGCTTCGTCTTACACAGGCCTTCCTTCCTTATCCCTACACCTTCCTCAACAAGACACTTTGCTTGCACACAGAAGCCTGCACTGAATCTCTGCCACACAGAAGTGACGATAAACTCAAGTCTCCGTCCTGTGAATGCAAAAGAGAGGATTCAACTGTGACGTAGCAGGAGAAACACAGTCGTGGTTTTCAATCTCACTTTGTGTATGGATGTTTGGATGCCAACTTGAGGTCAGTGTTATCACCCACATCTCACGTCAGTGTTACCTACAGGTAATCTGCGACATCTTTAACGTTTTATTAAAAGTCGTTATATCTCCCGTACATTTCATCAATAATATCACAAGAAATGTCAGCAAACAAAATCACAAATAACAAATTAACAAATATTAAACAATAGTCATGTCCTATAAAAAATGTTATTTCTACAACCTAGTCTTTCTTCTCTATGATGATGTCAAGAGACCGGATTTTTATGTAATATCAAGTTGTGAAATATGTACATATTTATGTAAGAAAAATAAGCTGAATATGTACCAAAATATGTAAAATCATGAAAATATTTAATATCAACATCTGGCAGGTATAGGATAGGTAAGACTCTCCAGTTGTGATTTCATAAAGCACCCGACTTTTTTACCGCACACTTGACACATTACTGTTTTTCCATCCGTAGTGAAAGCATGCATTTTAGCTACTCCCTGTAAGAAACAAAGTATCTACCAAAACCTCAAACTATAGGCATTTACAAACTGTTGTTTGAAAAGTGACATTCCTGTCTCATTCAGAAGGGTAGGATTTTTCCAGCAGAGAACCATACTTTCTAATTGCTCGGAAAATCCCATTTCCATATAGGTCCACTAAATTTAAAGAAAAGAGGTCAAGCAATAACCTGAAAAGCTATTTATTTTAATCTTTCAACATATTTCCAGTTCGTTCCTTTACTTCAGGTTCTTTTCAGAAGTCGGCTACTTTATTGCGGCTCATGCTAGGCTTGACACGGGTTTTCCCTGGAAGGATTAGGAAGAGGGTGGGTAAAGTTGCAAATTGCATGGAAACGGTTTGTCAAGACGTTTGCAGAACAATTATAGTTCGAGACAAATCATGTCGTCCTCGTCCCACACCACCGCATGAAGGCAACGCTACTTTTGCAATACAAGATAATTGTATGAGAAATATTGTCTTTTGTTCACTCATATTTACACTGGGCGGTATGGGGTGAGTGCCTCTATTACTATCTGGAACTAAGGACGTTATGTTTCGTCCCGAAATACTGGGTGTTCAGTTCAAAATGTGTCATGGCTCACTGTATGCCGCCATCTGGCCGATGAGCCTAGAGAATTCAATTTTCCTACACTTCCGCAGAGGCGTATTACCTATATGCCAGAGAAGTTGCCTAGCAAGTACGGCGTTCATTCTGAAGAGTACTTACCGATACGTACGGTAACACCGGATAGTGGCAGGAGTGTGAACTGTTTCAAAATATGTACTGAGGTGAGTTTTTTTCTTACTGTCGGGATATGGGGAGAGGGTTAAGATGATTACTTACGTATTTGTTGACATTAACTTCGACGGTTAACATGGACACGGAGCATTTGATTTGTATTGTGGAATGTTGCCGTACGCAACCGATGATAACAAATACCCTGCGACGACTTGCCCGCGCAAAACACAGTTAGAAAGAGGTTATGGTAGCACACAGACCGCCATCTGTTGCTACGACGTTCAAGTTATACCGCACACGTTCTCAAGTTCAGATTGAACGCCTTGATTAATAGGCAACTTCTCTGACATAAAAGCTGAAACTCGCTTCAAATCGCTGACTCACCAACAGTGACGTCATGACACACTTTGAAATGAACACCCAGTATATCCTTTCTGGGGTAAGTAAAAAGGCTTTTTAAATCTGTGTATTTCAAATTGTAAAGAAGAAGTTTTTTTTTTTTTTTTTTTTTTTTTTCCTTTTAGAGAAGTAAAAATGAATAAAACCCCTAAATATGTAGATGTATGTAATATCAAGCCATAATATATAATGTGGGATAAATATGTAAAAATATGTAGTATCAAATTTTAATATATTAATGGTAATTACAAGATTCGCAAAGATTTGTTATTTATATAGGTTAGGTTGAAAGGAATATAATATGTAATTACATAAAAATCGGATCCCTAATGCTGTTTATTTGTGAAGTAAAATGCTATCACATACTGAAACGCAAGATGTGGAAACAGATGGTTGTTTCTTTCCCTCCACTTTTCTTAACAATCGTTATTCACAATTTTCGACTTTCATTGGACTTCACAGTCGTACGCTAGATTACAGTATTGCCACATTTGGTACAATTGTACAGATTTGGTACAATTTTAAATGGTGTGTACGCTAAGGTTAATTTTTTGGTACATATTGATATAATTTGGTAAAATCTATAATTATATTTTATGAGTTTTCAATGCTCAATTAACTTACTGGTAGAAATAGCATGATATCAACAATCAACAATGATATTTAGCCAGCTTGGAATTAAATCACGTCGCTCTTATTTCCGGCAGCCAATCACGTTTAAGGTCGTCTACATTCAAACGTGTGCGTCTTGTCATTCGCTGCTGATAACGTTATGCACTTCCTAAGGCTCGATAAATACTCAATATAATCGCCCGCCATTTTGGTTCTTACGTTAGCAGAAAGCACAAGAAGACGTTATTTGCCGCTCAATTATTTGCTCAATTACAGTGCGTTTGATTTATTATGATAGGAGCTACGGTATGATAATGTTTACAATTGCGGCAAATAGATTCCTCGTCTGGTAGCTCGGCAACGAAAGAACAAAAATGCCGAACGATACTATAAGTCGCGACGCTGTTATTCCCGGAGTGATTCCTCCTCTTTGCTTACGTCTTAGAAAGTGAAGGCTCTATAAAGTCTAGGTAGGTAGTATCGTTCGCCATTTTTGTTCTTTCGTTGCCGAGCTACCGGACGAGGGATCTATTTGCCACACCGTTAAACATTATCATGTCAGAGCTCCTATGATAATAAATCAAACGCACTGTAATTCAGCAAATAATTGAGCAGTAAATAACGTCCTCATGTGCTTTCTGCGAACGCCAACGAAAAAGCCAAAATGGCGGGCGATTATATTAAGTATTTATCGAGCCTTCTTTATCTTCATCAGCGAATCACAAGACGCACACGTTTAAATGTAGCCGACCTGCAACGTGATTGGCTGCCGGAAATAAGAGCGACGGGACTATACCTACCTAGACTTTATAGAGCCTTTACTTCCTAAGACGTAAGCAAAGGGTAGGAGTCACGTCGGAAATAATAATAGCGCCTGGAACTATAAATTGCTTTTAAAATTAAATTTTACCATTCCTTCAATGCTCTCCTCTGTTGTTATCCAGAAAATAGGTTTATATTGTTCATGTGGTGATATAATTAATCGAAGTGACCATGGGACAACAGTCGGTACAGTAAAACCTCGTTAATGCAGACCTGACAATGCGGACTTCGCATAATCCGGACAACTAACAAAATAATAATCCGTGGCGCTACAGCCCATGAAGGGCCAAGACCTACCAGCCGGCTGCTGGCCTCACGGCCACATGCCGAAGCAGAGGTGGACGATCATCCAACCAGAATGGAGGTATCGTGTGGTTAGCACGATGAGCCCCCCAGCCGTTATAGCTAGTTTGCGTAACCGGATTTCGCTACCTATCGTAGCTCCCCAAGTGCATCACGATGCTGGGTGGGCACCGGTCCCATACACTGGCCGAAATTTCATGAGAAAATTTCTTCCCCCATGAGGACTCGAACCAGCGCGCCTTCCGTAACGCGAGTCCTAGGCAGGATGCCTTAGACCGCGACGCCACGGCGCGGGTCCAACTAACAAAATAGCTTGCCTAAAATTGGGGAATATGATGTTTTATATTTGGCTGGAATTCAACAATCGGTTTGGCCACATAACTCCGTATTTTACACCAATTCCTGCAACAAGCTTCATCATCATCATCATCATCATCATCATCATCATCATCATCATCATCATCATCATCATCATCACCATCATCATCACACAATCGACCTGGTTGGCAAGTTGGTATAGCGCTGGCCTTCTATGCCCAAGATTGCGGGTTCGATCCCGGGCCAGGTCGATGGCATTTAAGTGTGCTTAAATGTGACAGGCTCATGTCAGTAGAGAACTCCTGCGGGACAAAATTCCGGCACATCCGGCGACACTGATATAACCTCTGCAGTTGCGAGCGTCATTAAATAAAACATAACATTTCCATCATCACATCATCATTAATTCATCATCATAATCATCTTAACTTTACGGTATAGGCATTTCCATTGCCCGTTCCGGCTTCTAAGATCACTCCATCTCTTGCGAGGTCGACCCTGATCTCTTCTTCCACGTAGGTTGTAGCTCATTGTCATTTTCGGGATCCTATTTTCGTCCATTTATATCTGTAGTCCAAAATTTTATCATTCATAGAACAGATAATCAATTCTTTTCCGATATCTTCATTATATAGTTTGTCCATTCTTGTGCAACCTTTTACTTGACGTAAAAATTACATTTCAGCAGCATGAATTTTGCTAAAATCTTTCTGAGTAGGAACCCGAGTTTCAGAGCCATACAGAAGAACAAGAGCGGCCATAACTTTATAAAATTTTATTTTTGTATCTCTTCGTGTTTTTTTTCAAGTGTTCTATTAATTGTATCACATATTCTCTAGAATGAATGTATTTTCATTTGGATATCATTTTCATATTTATAGCTGATATTACATCGTAAGTATTTGAATTGTGTTACTTGTTCCAACATGTCTAGAGACCAGAAAGTGGCAGCCCCACTAATCTTTTCGCTGTAAGAAAAATCTTAATGTAAACAATAGCACGTGACTGAAGTGAGGCTTCATTGGCCGCTGTTTGGCGCCATAGATTCTCAGTACGTGTCCCCGCCTACCGTTGTACATTCTGTTTCATGTTAAACATTTCCCGTTACTCGTCAAGTAGACCTAACCTCACTACTATGCATTCGTTTGCTTAGGAAACATTTACTTTATAATTACTATAATTTAATTATTTTAAACTTAGGCGTAAGGTCAATCACTGCCGGACAAAGGAGTTATTCCTTCCAATCGGAATCGTCAGAACTATCGTCGGCAGGATTTATGACGAGACGGTCCACAACAGCGTCAGTTATCCCTTGCAGCTGGAACATGCGGTCTGATTGACTTGCTCTGAATAGATAACGTTGGATTCAACTCAACTTCTTATATATACATTTAAGACTATTTGTTTTTCTCCGCTTTTGAGAGGGTTTCCACTCTTACGATTAATAACCACACACACCGCGGATGCAGAAGCCATACTTCAGTACCACGAGCTAACGTGAACGACGAGCTCAAGTGACGCCAGCTCGTTACAAGAACAGACTACCTCGGTATTTCTGTTGGTATTCATCCGCGTTCGTAGTACTTACTTACTTACAAATGGCTTTTAAGGATCCCGAAGGTTCATTGCCGCCCTCACATAAGCCCGCCAGCGATCCCTATCCTGTGCAAGATTAATCCAGTCTCTATCATCATACCCCACCTCCCTCAAATCCATTTTAATATTATCCTCCCATCTCCGTCTCGGCCTCCCTAAAGGTCTTTTTCCTTCCGGTCTCCCAACTAACACTCTATATGCATTTCTGGATTCGCCCATACGTGCTACATTACCTGCCCATCTCAAACGTCTGGATTTTAAGTTCCTAATTATGTCAGGTGAAGAATACAATGCGTGCAGTTCTGTGTTGTGTAACTTTCTCCATTCTCCTGTAACTTCATTCCGCTTAGCCCCAAATATTTTCCTAAGCGCCTTATTCTCAAACACCCTTAACCTATGTTCCTCTCTCAGAGTGAGAGTCCAAGTTTCACAACCATACAGAAGAACCGGTAATATAACTGTTTTATAAATTCTAACTTTCAGATTTTTGGACAGCAGACTGGATGATAAGAGCTTCTCTACCGAATAATAACACGCATTTCCCATATTTATTCTGCGTTTAATTTCCTCCCGAGTGTCATTTATATTTGTTACTGTTGCTCCAAGATATTTGAATTTTTCCACCTCTTCGAAGGATGAATCTCCAAATTTTATATTTCCATTTCGTACAATATTCTGACATGACAAAATATAAAAGTAGCTTTTCTTTTACATAGCGTTTTACATATGAATGAAATTATAATGTTTAATCATATTTAACAACTAGAATTCAATTTTTTATTTTCAAATAATACAAGATTATGGTTTCCAAATGCGAACTATATTTTCCTGCGTAATGTGGGTGTTTGGACTGGGAGCCAATCACGGGTATGACAGCCACGTGCTTATGTTTACAATAGGATTTTTCTTACAGCGAAAACAGTATAGACTGCTCGCATAGCGCCTGTAACGCTATCAAGTAAGATTATAATAATTTCTAAACTGCTTCAAAGACAACCGGACGGATTAATGGCGTTATTGTAGGCCTACTACTTTAAATGTTATGTACATATATTACGGGTATGCTCTTTTTAAGACGTGTTTTTTTTTGCTGTAAACGGAGTTTTAATTCATTTTCTACGTCTTTTCAGGACATTTCAGTTATTCCGGACATTCGTTAATTCAGACAACTTATCCCCAATTAGTCCGGATTAAAGAGGTTTTCCTGTAGGCTTTATGTTAAAAAATAAAACTCACATTGCAGTAAATATAGTAAAGGGACAACAACAAATTTTCTGTTAGATTTATGCTATCTATTAATGCCTTTTTCCAGATTTTATAAGAAACTGGCAGATTTAGTACATCAAACAAACAAAAACAGTACAGTTTGGTATAATTTTCTGTGAGATCTGGTATATTTTATTTTTGGTCAGTAGGAACACTGTCCTATAATCAATGTCGTTCTCTTCCGAGGTGAGAACCCTCTGGCTTTTGAATTTGCTTACAATAGGAACAGAAATTTAATTAAAAACTATAAGTACTAGATTAAACCCTTTAATAATTACTATATTTTTACCTAGAGGGTCTGCGCATGATTGCTTTCAAATGTGGCCATATGAAAACTGTAAAATTTGTATAGCCTACAAAAAGTTAATTACAATACATGGGAAATAATTAAGCTAAACGTATAGGGCTAAGGGCATCACAGCTGGGTACCTGACTAAACAAATGCTGTGGTTTACATTGAACATGGAGACATGAATTTGCAAATATTATACCTGTCGTTCAATTAACTCATTATGACACCGTCCCCATTTGATTGATTGATTCACTGAGATTGATTGATTGAGACTGATTTATTTATTTATCTATGCATTTATTTATTTATTTATTTATTTATTTCTTTCTTTCTTTATTTATTTATTTATTCGTTCATTTCTCCACTCACTCACTCACTCACTGATTCTAAGCTAACTTGGTAAGGTCATATTAACGACCTGTGTATTAGATTGTCAAGAGTAATCTTGTACCTTAAGAATTTCTTAAAACCTCATATGTATTTTGCCTTTTTCAATAGTATAATTACTTGTGGTATTCATTTGAGGGGTAATTGTCAAAAAATTGATCAAGTTCTTCTTTTGCAGAAAAAGGCAATACGAATTTTGACTGATTCTGATTTTGATGGTCACTGCAATTTAACTGTTGTTAATTTATATATTTTCCATTGTTCGATTAAAATTAAATCAAATTTAAACAGTTATTATTCACATAAAATTATTATTAATATTAATATTATTATTATTATTATTATTATTATTATTATTATTACTACTACTACTAAAATTAAGTCAAATTTAAACAGTTATTATTCATATAGTGAGATTCATCATTATGGTACAAGACATAATTTAATTACCACCTTGTGACCCCTAGGATTAGATTAGCTAAGTCTAAACTATGGTTTACATCAGTAGTGTCAGAGTTGTAAGCTCCAAAACCGGTTGTGGTGCTAGAGACGTCCAGCCAGAACGTGAACTTGGTTATGTCTGTGGAAGCACCGGAGCACGCAACGAGGCATAGTGGAGCGCTCCGCTCCGTTTAGGCTCTGTCTGACAACGCTGGTTTACATCAATTTATTGCTCTGTCTATGTTTAATAAACTTTCTTATAGTGCATATATTGTTAATTTTAATAGACTTAAACGTGTTATTCGCGACTGGCTAATCAAAAACCATTTTATGATGTAAATGAATTTATAGAAACTAGTGTTGATGTAGTATTTTAGTTACTTTGCTTTTCTTTTGATTTTGTCTATGTATCTCTGACAACACGACTGTTTTTTTCAATAAATCACTCATTTATTTATTGTGATTAAACTGCACTTGTTACAATATTTGACAAACTTTCGGATAAATTATAAACGTGACAATTTTTGCCCTAACATTCGAGGGAGTAATAATAATAATAATAGTAATAGTAATAATAATAATAATAATAATAATAATAATAGTAATAATAATAATAATAACAATGATAACAACAATTTAACAATAATAATATTAGTGCAATTGTTAATTTCTTCGGTCAGTTCATTGTGAAAGTTTCAAATCTAAGACTTTTGCAATATTTTGATAAGCGACATGAAATTACAGGCCTACTACCAACTTTCAGGGGCAGTATACCACTGGTTTTCTATCTGACCTTTTTCCGATGCACTGTACCAATTTCTTTAGCTATGTGAATTATAGCATCTTTAACGATATTCAAGCAATTGTTCACTGTAAAGACAGTCGCTAATCGTATTTGATAAAATTTGTCTCTGGGACTTGCTGAAAATTCCCTAGATTTATCGAATTATCGATAATATGACAGCACTATCACTAGAGACAGGATTGCCATGCAAATGTATGTTTTTATATGACCTTGCTACAGTTCTCAAACTTTGTAAATATCAGTTTCATGGCTTAGTGATTCGAAATATGTATACTTTTTCCATGTATATTTGCAGCTTTTGGTTTTTTTAGTGGTAAATTCATGCTTAATGCATGTTTTTTTAGATTTTAAATTTAATAACGCATAGTTTGAGGTTTATGTTGCATATTAAGTCCATTTTTACAGTTTCATTGCATATTTTATATTAAATCGCATGATACTGCATTTTATAAAAATGTTGCCTTGTAGAGTTTGGTATTTCTGAGCTTACAATATATGAGTATATATACTGAAAAAATATAAGTGAAATGCTAACGGTTTGCAGGGTTTCTATCTGAGGACTTTGAACCCTACCACTCATTGTATTGTCACACTGGAATTCCAAACTCCTGTTCAATATAAGCCTTACCCTGAGGCTAAAATTATTATTAGAAGGATGCCTCTTCTGCTCCCTCCCATACTTTGTAGTTTGTTGACAATAGCACTAATATGCTACCCCTAACATGCCTTTAATTTGGACAGGCAGATAGATAGAAGGTCTATAGTAGGCTGCATGTACAGGTGTTTTGTGAATTACCTACTGTATTTGTGTACTGTGGTGATCTGTGAAGTGTTGTAATGCCCCCGATTAAATGTTCGAGAAGAGATCTTGTGGCAGAGTGGATCAAAGGGAAAGAATATCTTAGAAATTTGGAAAGACTGTTAGTAGTACATTGTGCCATTCGAAAATAAAATGTAAGTTTCAATTTTGTTAGTGAATATTTTCAGTGTTTTTTTTTTTTTTTCATTGTGCATATTTGGCCATTTGATAGTGCATGGATGCATGCATATTTTAAGATTAGATAATGTATGAAAATCCCGTCTCTAACTATCACACATAACAAAACCACGTCACGAGTTTTCATAGCACATAATGTAAACACGCATGGTAAGGGAGATGGATTTTTATTCATAAATAAGGATCCAGTACTCGAAGAAGTCAACAAAATTAAGGTTCCAAATGAAAATTAAATGTTTGGTTGATTTAAACAGTTTTATTTAATTTGTATAAACTGTTACGATATACAGGGACATCATTTTATTTTTACTAACATTTTTAATATTAACCTGTCTTTACCTTTAGAGAACCGGAAACACCGCTCGCTTCCCCCTCCAAGACTGGAGTTCGATGATACTGGCGTAAAACACAAATCACTCTACTAGGTATAGGAAGGAAGAAAAGTAGTTCATCCATTTACGTAAACTAGGAAATATCGCGATTTTGAGTTTGATAATTTTCATTAGGTTTTTCTTTAATCAAAGTACAGTACTGTGTTAAGAATAAGTGTTTTTACTCACGAAGTGAGTTATCCATGCGAACGTATTCATTATGCGTGTATATTATATTGTCTACAGCACATTAGCGTACAATATAGAGAAAGAAGTTAAATTGAAAAATAATCATAATATGAATATTTAAACACAATTTTGAAAATGGTGGCCGTTCATTTCGACACAGGCTTCAGTTCTTTTGTGCATATTATCGCACTATAGACTATTGCATCTAATTCCAATTGCCAGTTTCGTCCTTCGTACTAGTAGGCCTAACTCATGTTGAAATAATGATGTACCTACTCTACGTACTGTTAATTCAATCTTCACTGCTGCCCGACCCGAAAATATAAAATTACTCAGACATGCTATCTACTGTCCGTCCAAGTGGTTATGCCGCAGGATTGTAGAAAGGGAGGAAATCACGTGACAGTTAATTACTTAACGAGGCCCTTTTATTTAAGTTAAATTAAACAGCTGTATAATATTACGTAAACGTCCAATTCCTAAGAGAAATTAATGTTTTCAGAAAAGAGCTAAGACAGCCCAGCTTTTACAGAGGGGCGAGCAGAAGCAGGTGGGGGAAATCGGGATGCGACGTAGGCAAACGGACAGTACCTGTGCGAAAATATGATTGAATATTGAAAGCTCTTCCGTCACTGGAAAACACGAACATATTTCTGGAACGTACTATACTCACTAACTCAGTACTGCTTACTAACTTATATGCGGACTTGGTTCTGTGTGGAGGACAGTTGGAACTTCATTAGTAGAAGGGGTGGGAGTGAAGTACATTCAAAAACTCAGGTACAATAAAAATTGAAGTAAAAATAAAATGATGTCCCTGTACAATGTTAATAAGCGGACAGTATGAAATAGAGAAAATAAATTAAACTTTTAAAGTTTCACACACCACTGGGGAGAATTTGATGGTGAGAGGAAACATGTACGCGAGCTCCAAGCTTGATGGTGACTTGTCTTATTCCGATTTTCTCCGTTCTAGTTCATGGAACATTAGAGAATTCTGAAGTGGAAGCTGAAAATGGACGTCACCTAATAGCCACCAAACGAGGGCGGACATCGAAAGTGCAGTACAACTCAACAGCAGGAGAGCAGAATAGTCGAAGATGTTAAAAGTCTGGCCAGACCAAATGGGGGAGTGCGCTGTGCAAGTGACAATGGAATAAACCAGTGTTGCCATATTTAGCGATAAGTCGCTAAATCTAGAGAATTTTGAATCAGTCACGGCGACAAATTTTGTAAAATATGATTAGCGACTTTTCTGCTGATTTTTATATTCTTCCAATTTTTTCTTTCTTTTAAGTTAAAACATTCAACTGAAGTCATGCACTTTTTAGTTTTAGAAGAGGCATGGATGCATGACTGAGTCGTCTAATGATACATACGTGAAAGCCCTGATCTCATATATTTGTGATCAGTGATCAGGGATGAAAGAGCTGATTCGATGATTCTCACGGGTTAGGTCTGTCTCTCAATGCTACTACTCCAACACCGATAAACGGTGGCAACTTCGATTCACACGTGACGAGTCGCGAGTTGCAGCTGATGTAATCTTGGTTCCTCCTCGCAACGCGGAGATTTTCCACTCCGAACCGACCCGAGGGAATTGAGTTTTGGAATTTTGTGCCGATAGTTCGTGTGAAGCAAATGAGACTGTAGTTTTTGCTGATTTTAATATATTTTAATATATATAATAAGATTTAAAAAGTGTTGGATTTCACAAAAAAAATTGTGGTCAAACGCTTGGGTGAAAATTTCCACACTTACAATTTGCCAGAAAGTGTAGTGTCAGTGATTGGTTCAAGTGCAGTGTATTCACAATCAGCTGTTCCTACACCTTCCACCTCAACATCACAGCCGTCAACAATACAACCAGACTCCGCAGAAGAGGGTGACGACGAGGAAATTATATTTTTCTCCGCATATGTGTGTTTCACTTATTTTTATTTAGTGATATTTATTATTAATTTTTAGCGACATTTCTGGGGATTTTTTTAATAAACTTTGGAGAGATTTAGCTACATTTTGTTGAAAAGTTTGCGAGATTGTAGGGCGATATGTTGGCAACTGTGGAGTAAACACGCCCTGAAGTACAAAGGCGGCGCAACGAAAGTCGATACTCCGATTATCTGAAGGCATTAATTGCAATGCCAAAATTTATGTGGGGGTGTAGGTTCGTGATCCATTTCTTTCAGCTGGAAATTCTGTAATTTTTGTTACAATTATTCTCCAATGCTGTACGCAGAAAACCGTTCCACATTTAAAACAGATCTAGTTTTAATAGTGTGTCTTGTATCGCCTGCATACATGCAAGTTTACAACTCTTAAATTTTTCAGCTACACTACATGAAATGGCAAGAATTCTTAATAGCTTACCTGTACGCCGTTGATTTGCCAGGTGAGAACAGCTGGAGGGTTGGACTTTCCAGACGTGCAATTCGCGGTGACGTAATCTCCGATCATATACGTTGACAATATGCCTTCAATCATCGGGTCTTCTGATGGGAAAGCTGTAACAACCAGATAAATACCTGATATTATTTTCATACAGCCATTTCTAAGAATAAATGATGGAATGGATAATTTTTTATTCGCGAATTTATAACATGAATGTACATTATTTTTTCCCCATTAGACGATCGTATTCATACTAGTATCTCTATTGGAGGTCATGATCTACAGGATAACTTCCACTTTTACAGATAATCAGCATTAATAGCAGTAAGAAATCAGTTCTACGTTTCTGCCGCCTTTACCTCTACCAAAAAAGTAACACTGTTAGTCATATCCGTAAGGGAGTGAGTGACCTCCAGGAACTTAGAAGCATTATATCAACAGGAAAAATTATTACCCCATCAGGGATAGAGTCTGGGATTTTCCGTTCTTAAGTTCGTTAACTTCCGAAATGGTCCAATGGTCGGTTTGGCTGCTTCAACATAACTTTATCGCTAGAACTTTTGTCTTCTGCATATTGTTAATGGACGACCTGATTTCATGCTGTAATAATGCCACAACTATACACAGGGACATCATTTTATTTTTACTAACATTTTTAATATTAACTTGCCTATACCTCTGGATCAACGCCGTTTGCTACCCCCTTCCACGATTAGAGTTCGATGATACTGGCGTAATATACAAACAAATCACTTTACTAAGTATAGGAGGGAAGAAAAGTAGTTCATCCATTTACGTAAACTAGGAAATATCGCAATTTTGAGTTTGATAATTTTCATTAAGTCTTTGTTTAATCAAAATACGGTACAGTATTAACAATGAGTGTTTTTTACTCACGAACCGAGCTTTCCATGCGGACGTATTCATTATGCAGTGTCTATTATACTGTCTACAACACATTAGCCTACAATATAGAGAATGGAAGTTTAATCATAATATAGATATTTAAACATATTTTTTGGAAATGGTGACCGTTCATTTCGATACAGGCTTCAGTTCTAATGTGCATATTATCGCACTATAGACTATTGTACGTAATTCCAATTACCAGGTTCGTACTTCCTATCAGTAACTCATGTTGAAATAATTCTGTACCTACTCTATAAAAGAGACCTTACGTACTGTAAATTCAATCCTCACTTCTGCCCGATCCGAAAAGATAAAATTACTCAGACATGCTATCTACTGTCCGTATAAGTAGTTACGTCCCAGCGTCGTAGAAAGGGAGGAAATCACGTGACAGTTAATTACTTAACGAGGCCCTTTTATTTAAGTTATTTTAAACAATTGTATGCGTATAATATTACGTAGACGTCCAATTCCTAACAGAAATTAATGTTCCCAGAAAAGAGCTAAGATAGCCCAGCCACTAGCATTTACAGAGAGGCGAATAGAAGCAGGTGGGGGAAACCAGGATGCGACGTAGGCAAATGGAAAATGACGCAATATTGAAAGCTCTTTCGTCACTGGAAAACGCGAACATATTTTTGGAACGTACTGTTTACTATGACCGTAAGGCTACTAAAACTGTATATGCGGTCTTGGTTCTGTGTGGAGGACGGTTGAACTTCATTAGTAGAAGGGGTGGGAATGAATTACATTAAAAAATTCAGGTACAATAAAAATTGAAGTAAAAATAAAACGATGCCCCTGTAGAATTGTAACTGTGTCGCTGTGTCTGTGATACCTTTCCAGAAATAAATTATTATTATTCATTAAACTACACCACTGCGTTCAAAATGTTTTGTGCGAGATAGTGCGTATTTGCTTGTTTTCCGCACAGAACCAATACGCGGTAAGTGTGAAATACCACATTCAGTATTCCCAACCTAACACACATAACAATTTCCCTCTTCTTACCGCTTAAGCGCGACATTCATTTTACTGCTTTAGGCTTTTAACATATTTTTAGAGACGTTTAACATAGTAATAATTATAAATTGGAAACTTACCACTGCAATTTCACCTAAATTGCAATGTTAATTATTGTTTTTAAATATTTGCAAAAATTAAGTAAAGTCTACTACTCCACGAAACTTATTGCATTCCTGATACAAGTAACATTAAGGAAGCCGTGAAAAAATCAACAAGATTCCAGATGCCGATGTTATTACTGCAATATGTTATACAGGGACATCATTTTATTTTTACTAACATACTTAATATTAACCTGTCTATACCTTTAGAGAACCGGAAACACCGCTTGCTCCCCCCACCAAGACTGGAGTTCGATGATACTGGCGTAAAACACAAATCACTCTACTAGGTATAGGAAGGAAGAAAAGTAGTTCATCCATTTACGTAAACTAGGAAATATCGCGATTTTGAGTTTCATAATTTTCATTAGGTTTTTCTTTAATCAAAGTACAGTACTGTATTAAGAATAAGTGTTTTTACTCACGAAGTGAGTTATCCATGCGAACGTATTCATTATGCAGTGTATATTGTCTACAGCACATTAGCGTACAAAATAGAGAATGAAGTTAAATTGAAAAATAATCATAATATGTATATTTAAACACAATTTTGAAAATGGTGGCCGTTCATTTCGATACAGGCTTCAGTTCTTTTGTGCATATTATCGCACTATAGACTATTGCATCTAATTCCAATTGCCAGTTTCGTCCTTCGTACTAGTAGGCCTAACTCATGTTGAAATAATGATGTACCTACTCTACGTACTGTGAATTCAATCTTCACTTCTGCCCGACCGGAAAATATAAAATTACTCAGACATGCTTTCTACTGTCCGTCCGAGTGGTTATGCCGCAGGATTGTAGAAAGGGAGGAAATCACGTGACAGTTAATTACTTAACGAGGCCCTTTTATTTAAGTTAAATTAAACAGCTGTATAATATTACGTAAATGTCCAATTCCTAAGAGAAATTAATGTTTTCACAAAAGAGCTAAGACAGCCCAGCTTTTACAGAGGGGCGAGCAGAAGCAGGTGGGGGAAATCGGGATGCGACGTAGGCAAACGGACAGTACCTGTGCGAAAATATGATTCAATATTGAAATCTCTTTCGTCACTGGAAAACGCGAACATATTTCTGGAACGTACTATACTCAGTAACTCAGTACTGCTTACTATCTGCGGTCTTGGTTCTGTGTGGAGTTGGAACTTCCTTAGTAGAAGGGGTGGGAGTGAAGTACATTAAAAAACTCAGGTACAATAAAAATTGAAGTAAAAATAAAATGATGTCCCTGTATAAATAATATTGTTAAAATATTAAAATGAAAAATAAATCATTACATAACCTTACCGTTTGTTTTAAGTTCGCATTAATAGACTGGGGGGGGGGGAAAAGACATATCACGGCCTGCTGGAGTATAGTAAAGACAGAAAACATTTTTATAGAAACAATGTTGAAGAAAGATATTTTGGCTTTCCGAAGTTGCCGTCATTAAACAGAAACCAAGATGGAGATTTCATTGCAAGTAATTAGAATTTCGTCTTTTAGGTATGTAATAAACGATCTTGGCACAAAATAATGTACGATACACGAGCGGTATGTTTGTTTTCATGTTCTCGGAAATTAAAAAAGCTCAATTACGTTTCGCTTTTTCAATCTTTTCCTCGAACATGAAAACGTCAACATACCGCTCTTGTAACGTATATTATTATTGTGATCTACCCTCGTATTTCAGTGATTCCAATTTATATCACTAAACTTGACAACGGTCTTGCTTTCAAGATGTCTTTCACACGTTTAAAAATATTGGTTCTTATTGCTGTATATGATCACCCTGTATAGTTTTTGTAACTGAATTCATACAGGCTCCAGATAGCTGAAAGCTCCCAAGTAGTGTGTGTCATGTACGCGCACAGGCCGCCCAGAATAACGTATGAAGGCGATTTGTCGCGCTCGTAATCCTGATGTATCACCTCACCCACACCGCGCTAAACTCTTTGACGACTAAGCTTCTTGATGGACTGTGGGTTTTACTGACCCAGGCTTTCAGCGGATCTGGATTCTGTTTGCGGATACATATTTTATCGTTCCGCGCACTCTTTTCTATAATTCAGTGCACGAAATTATAAATATATGACAAAATGCACTACGAAAAATTCTGCACTGCACAAGGAATACAAGTCCACACCTGTGGAGTAACGGTTAGAACGTCTGACCGCGAAACCAGATGGCCCGGGTTCGATTCCCGGTCGGGACAAGTTATCTGGTTGAGATTTTTTCCGGGGTTTTTCCCTCAACCCAATATGAGCAAATGCTGGGTAACTTTCGGTGCTGGACCCTGGACTCATTTCATTGCCATTATCACCTTCACCTCATTCAGACGCTAAATAACCTAAGCTGTTGATAAAGCGTCGTAAAATAACCTACTAAACAAATGTATATATATATATATGGAATACACCGGCACGTACAATACGTAACCCAGTTTCTGGAATGAAACTACAAGTTATTTTTAGTTTGTTTCGGTTACAAATGAATAGTGTGGGTCTATGACAGGCATGTCAATTGATGCCCACAGGAGCAAGCGCGCGCTTTAGAGCCCAGGAGAGCCTGAGCGCTTTACAGCGGAAAGGAAAGAGACAGACGAAAGAGGTGGTATATGCCGCGTGGTCGAGCTATATTCAGGGATGGCCAGCACTGATTCAATAGATAAAGGGAAGAGAACTTATTAAAACTGTATCCATGTCAATTTTTAGATTTGCCTGAGAAGTATAAGTGAATTATAAGTATGTAAGTTTCAATTTTAATGGTCATTTTTCACAAGTTTGATTTTTTATTCAAAAGAAATATTTTCTCAACTTTTCGTATAGAAAAGTGAAATTTTCAGGTATAGGCCTATTTATTTAATAGTCTTACAGAATGTTTTCGTAAATCTAATATACCGTATATACGTATTACTGAAGATAGTGTATTGAAAATTTTGAAAATGTTCGCATGGAAATTGTTTGTAAGGAAATGAATTAACAAAGCAACTACTGTTACATCATAAGCAAAAGATACGTGCCCAGGTGTTGTAAAAATGTCAGCTGCATAGCTTCAGCAGATTTAGAGAAAATAATTTAATATTCTGATGATAGGAATTTGGTCACAAATATCAAAAGCATAATGCGATAAGAGTTTTGTTATGTAATATTAGTTACACTTAAAACAGATACAGTACCTAGGTAACTTTGCTTTGTACTGTAATATTGTTTTGATTAGTTTATTGATTATTTTTGTAAGGTTAAAGATACCTTCAATATAAATTCCAATTTATCATGTCATACTCAATCTCTTTCTTTGGAATATCAGTTTCTTTATGAATGATGTGTTTCATCCACTTAATACACTATAATATTATACTACTATGGAATTTAAATGAATATTCCTTTTTAACTCTCTATTATGTTATTAAGATTTAAAACACAAGTGCAATATTAAGAAATCAGTGTTAGTACTTTTGTTTTACAGACAATATAGATAATATTAAACAGAAAGAAGCCATATAGAAATAACGACATAAAATTTCACGTTCCGTTTGAAGTTTGTGCACCACTGTTTTCTTAATTTAACAGGTTGCTTATTCATATACACAACCCTTCCTCTTTCCATACTTAGCGCTTGCTGCCCGAGCACGACGTCAAGGTAAAAAAAAATGCGCTTGCTTTGACATCACTGGTCTAAGATAAGATAAAAAGTAATGAGAGACATGCAATATATTTTCCCTTTATATGAAAAGAGATTCAGAAATTAGTCTCAGCTTACAACAAAATGTTTCACTATTGTTCAATGAAAGTGTATCGTACGTGTCTATCATAATTTTAATATTGCAGAACTCGGAACTACACACTAAACAGTGGTCGAGAAGTGTACCAAACGGAGATAGCAAGCAAGGGAAAAGCTCGTTGCAAAGATCAACACGGCTGCAATGGAGATACACCAGCACGGATTGGATAATGTGCAGCGAGAGGTCAGACGGCGTGCTGAAGCGTGTGTTCGTGCCAGAGGGGGACATTTTGAGCAACTGCTCTAGACAATTACCTTCTCTCAAGCAGACAGGTCCATTAGGTGTGGAATCAAATGGGGATAGATACGGTACCTGATATTCGTGTAACTCGGAAACGGGGATGAATATTGAAAAAGTCTATCAGGATTTTTTGTTGCAAATAAGGTCCTGAATCGCCTCCTTAAGGATTAACCTGACCTTTTGATACACCCTGTATATTCTTTTTTTTTTTTGTAAGCCATTACTTAAAACAGCGTTATTCAAACTATGGTCCGCGGACCACCTGTGGTCCTCGAGGTCTGCCCTTGTGGTCCTTCAAAAAAGACAGAAGAAAAAATAAAATTCGAACGAATTGCGTATCAAACTATAGCTTAAAATTTCAGAGTTTGGAAATGACACATGGCAATCGAATTTCACTTTTTCTCCCTGTACAGACATTTTATGAAATTGATTACCCTACCCGGCTATCGACTTCTCACTCTACTCTCAGCAACAAAAGAGGGATTTAAAGCACTATATACGTGGTGTTTCTCGACATCTTTTTCCTGCACATCTGGCGCCGCGCCTGTAATCCAGCCAGTGACCACCTGAATTCATAACAGACGACCGAAATACCGAACCTTAATTAAATCTATACTAATAAAAAATCTGTAGCCGAAATTTTTCTGGTAATTTTCGATTTTCCAAAAATAATTGGTCCTAACATATATAATTAACCACCCTGAAACCGAAAATCGCTTTTTTGAAATTTTTGTTTGTATGTCTGTCTGTCTGTATATTTGTTACCTTTTCACGCGATAATGGCTGAACGGATTTCGATGAAAATTGGAATATAAATTAAGTTCGTTGTAACTTAGAGTTTAGGCTATATGGCATTCAAAATACATTATTTAAAAGGGGGGTTATAAGAGGGTCTGAATTAAATAAATCGAAATATCTCGCTTATTATTGATTTTTGTGAAAAATGTTACATAACAAAAGTTTCTTTAAAAATAATTTCCGATAAGTTTCATTCCTTCAAAAATTTTGATAGGACTAATATTTAATGAGATAAATGAGTTTTAAAATTAAAATAACTGCCATCTAAGACGGTGCAATGAATTAAAAAACAAATGACTTCGTCTATAAGGGGCCTTGGACAGCAACAATCGAAAGCTATTAAACATAGCCTACAGACAATGTTTCTGTGTTTATATGAAGTAATATCAGAAGCTAAATTAACCAATTTGTATAATTAATTATTATTTCACCATTGGAAAGTGTAGTTTCTCTGTATGGACATAATGCTATAAAGTTATTACAGTAACGTCTGAGTAAATCGAGGACAGGTAAGATTAAAATAGCTTCTTATGCACAGAAAATTTGATAGGCTATTTTGTACATTCGTTTTCTGTATTTCTTAAAATAATATTTATGTACACTCATTTCAGTCTCAGAGAATTAACGAACAACGAGTGTGTATTGATTTAGTATGCAGTAATAGTACGTTAGCTTAGCAATCCATTATTTTATAATTCAAATTTTAACTATGCTCAATTGAATCGTGTTAAAATACATAAAATATATATGCAATAAATGCAATGCAAAAAAAATTGGGTAATGAGCGAAGCAGATTATCTTGCGCTGTTGTAAAAGTTGTTCCCTGGATCAAACGTCCTATTTTAATTATGTAATTACTTTATATTTATTTCTAACAGGTGCAGCGGAGCGCACGGGTACGGCTAGTTTTAAAATGTAAGTATACTAGTAATAAAATATGCTACGAAAATTATAGGTCTAAATTTCTTTCGAAGGGAACAAGAGTAAGGTGGTCCGCGGAACTGTACTGACTTTCAAAAGTGGTCCCCACTTCAAAAAAGTTTGAGAAACGCTGTATTTATTTACCGAACTGTGTATGTGTAAACATAATGTTAATTGGACTTTTCATGTATTGTATCACTTCTCCGTGTTTGATATAATCGATTTTGCTTGTGTTTGTGTGTATCTGCAGTAAAGTCTGATATCGCACTCCATCCAGAACGAAGCCATGAAACTGACAAACCTACAGTAAGTGTTCATATTTAATGACTTGTTATGCAAGCCTCCTGTCATTAAAATATCAACAAGTATGTCCGCTCGTCACGATTCGTCACAGATATGGCAAAACAAACTGCCTTGTTTCGCAAGTACGAGATAAAAGCTGCGCAGCGCTACCCAACATGCGTTCTGTTTGCACAGCGCTGGAATGTAAACAGAGCAATAAAATTACCATGCTGGTATGCACACTCCAGGCTCTATGTTTTCCTCTTACATCTCGTTTAGTGTAAGGGGGTGTTAATGTTTGATTTGTAGATAATTAACACATTATAAAACATTTCTGCCAATAAAGGATAACTCAAACGTATTCAAAGATACATGATGGCTCTGGGAAGGCAAAAATATGTCCAGTTTCTTAAGGGGAGGTTGTATGTAGACTAAATTTGGTCTAAAATATCGATTTTCTGTTATCGTTGTTAGAATTATGATTATTAATATCGCCGTTTTCATTATAGTTATTCTTATTATCGTTATTAATAAAGTTACCGTTATTATTATTATTATTGTTATTATTATTATTATTATTATTATTATTATTATTATTATTATTATTATTATTATTAAAAATGCCAACATGCATGGCTGCGAATTCGATCCCTTCAATGTATAGACTTTGTTTGCTCTTGGCAACGATTTATCATTTATGTATTATTTTAGGCATTATACTCAATTAACATTGTCTCATAGTATTCTTAGTTATCCATTCATCGTCATTATTGTAATTAATTGTAATTATATTTATGTGTAATAATTATTTTTGTTTTATGTTTTTTGTTATATTTGTGCTGAACTGTAATTGGCCACTGGCTGTTGTACAGCACATTAAATAAATAAATAAAATAAAAATAAATTATAGGTATAGGTCAGTTTCTATCTGATGCTTTTCCAATTCACTGTAGGCTAAAGCAGGGAGATGCACTATCACCTTTACTTTTTAACTTCGCTTTAGAATATGCCATTAGGAAAATTCAGGACAACAGGCAGGGTTTGGAATTGAACGGGTTACATCAGCTTCTTGTCTATGCGGATGACGTGAATATGTTAGGAGAAAATACACAAACGATTAGGGAAAACACGGAAATTTTATTTGAAGCAAAGCGGTAGCTTTGGAAGTAAATTCCGAAAAGACAAAGTATATGATTATGTCTCGTGACCAGAATATTGTACGAAATGGAAATATAAAAATTGGCGGGCTTATGTGAGGGCGGCAATGAACCTTCGGGTTTCTTAAAAGCCATTTGTATGTATGTATGTATGTATGTATGTATGTATGTATGTATGTATGTATGTATGTATGTATGTATGTATGTATTTATTATTATTATTATTATTATTATTATTATTATTATTATTATTATTATTATTATTATTATTATCGTTCTTTCAGCCGATAATTAGGTATATCTTAATTTTCTCGGGAAATGGTAGCAAAATTGGGAGTGTCTTTATTTTGCAAAAGAAAGCCATTAGAATTCTATGTCAATCAAACTATCTTGAACATTGTGGACCTCTTTTCAAACAATCACAGATATTAACTGTCATAAATTTATATTTATATATGACCTAGTCCTTTACACTCGACAAAATATAGACAATTATTCATTAATAGCCAATGATCATAAAATTAGAAATAGTGAACAAATTAATATTCCATACTGTAGATTACATAATACTAGTACAAATTTTTGTGTCATGGGGATGAAATTATATAATAAGCTTCCCAGTCAATATTATAATTTGCCAACCAATTCTTTCAAAACTAGATTTTATAATTGGGTTTCAATTAATCCTTTCTACTATGTAGATGAGTTTCTTAACATAAATTCACACGAAATTGTTTTTTTTAATAAATAAAGTTATTTACATTAGTTACATTTATTACATAAGACTGAAGTGTTTTCATTAATTCTAGAGTTTCAAAATGTTTCGTGTTTTCATTATAATTACTGTTTTCAATTATATGAGTATTTTCAAATGTATGTTTTTTGTGTCGAAGCCTATCACTGTATGTTTAATGGCTTAATAAATTGAATTGAAATGAACTATCGTAATTATTATCTTTATTATTATCACCGTTATCACCATCATTATTATTAATATTATCATCATCACAGTTATCATTATTACTATCGTTACCATTATCGTTATTATTATTACCATTATCATTATTAATATCGTTACCATTATCGATATCATTACCATTATCATTATTAATATCGATACCATTACCGTTATTATTATTACTATTATCATTATTAATATCGTTACCATTATCGTTATTATTATTACCATTACCATTATTAATATCGTTACCATTATCGTTATTATTACCATTATCATTATTAATATCGTTACCACTATCATTACCATTAACATTAATATCGTTACCATTATCGTTATTATTACCATTATCATTATTAATATCGTTACCATTATCGTTATTATTATTACCATTATCATTATTACTATCGTTACTATTATCGTTATTATTACCATTAGCATTATTAATATCGTTACCATTATCGTCATTATTACCATTACCATTATTAATATCGTTACCATTATCGTCATTATTACCATTACCATTAATATCGTTACAATTATCGTTATTATTACCATTATCATTACTAATATTGTTACCATTATCGTTATTATTACTATTATCAATATTAATATCGTTACCATTATCGTTATTATTATCACCGCTATCATTATTAATATCGTTACCACTATCGTTATTACTACCATTACCATTAATATCGTTACCACCATCGTTATTATTACCATTATCATTTTTAAATATTGTTACCACTAACGTTATCATTACCCTTATCATTATCAATATCGTTACCATTATCGTTATTATTACCATTATCATTATTAATATCCTTACCATTATCGTTATTATTACCGTTATCATTATTAATATCGTTACCACTATCGTTATTATTACCATTACCATTATTAATATTGTTACCATTATCGTTATTATTATCATTATCATTATTAATATCGTTACCATTATCGTTATTATTACCATTATCATTAATAATATCGTTACCATTATCGTTATTATTACCATTATCATTAATAACGTTATCATTATCGTTATTACCATTATCATTATTAATATTGTTACCATTATCGTTATTATTAGACTACCATTATCATTATTAATATCGTTACCATTATCGTTATTATTATTACCATTATCATTATTAATATCGTTACCATTATCGTTATTATTACCATTATCATTATTAATATCTTTACCATTATCGTTATTACCATTATTATTATTAATATCGTTACCATTGTCATTATTACCATTATCATTATTAATATCGTTACCATTATCGTTATTATTACAATTACTATTATTAATATCGTTACCATTATCGTTATTAATACCATTATCATTATTAATATCGTTACCATTATCGTTATTATTATTACCATTATCATTATTAATATCGCTACCATTATCGTTATTATTACAATTATCATTATTAATATCGTTACCATTATCGTTATTATTACCGTTATTATTATTATTATTGTCAGATTATCTTTATTACCACTATGATTATTATTATCACCCCTATAATGATCGTCATCATTATTATTATCGTTTTGAATATAGTTACCGTTATTATTATCATTATCATTATCGTAATTATTATTCGCCGTTATCATTATCATTATTATGATTACAATTATCGTTATTATTATCATCGTTATCATTATCGTTATTTGTACAATGATTATTATCATTATCGTTATGATTATCATTATTATCGTTATTTTATTATCTTTATTATTATTATTATTATTACTACTACTACTATCATAGTTATCATTATCGTTATTATTGTTATTATTATTATTATTATTATTATTGTTATTATTATTATTATTGTTATTATTATTTACTATTATTATCATTTATTACAATTTGAAACAACTCACTGGCGTCATATTGATGAGTAAATCGTTTCGACCATTAATTGCATTGTTGTCTCGAGACTAGGCCTCCTGAAGTTAGGAAACGATTATGAAATAGATAAGGAGAAGGCTCCGCTTTGTTAAATTTAAGTGCCATACTCATAATAACAATCACGAACAGCATAAACGTTACACGCTATTGTGGGATTTCCATGAATCCCTCTCATTTTTATCACTGCCATTATTTGTTCGTGTACAAAAAGTAATGTAATAAAATAACATAAAAATATCTAATAAGCTACGCAGAATAATGTAATTCTGGTTCTTTTTTTCAAATGTTAACAAAAGTTGGGAGATTTTATGGATTGGCAGTAATTAGGCATTATAATCAACTGTGCTCGTCGTTTTCAGTTTTTTAACATCGACTGTGCAATAAGAGGCTCGTTGTATAGAGTGGCTAATTGAGAGAAATTTCACAACACAGTTGCAACTAAACTTCAAGAGAGTCTACATTAAGCGAAATGTACTCTCTGTGATATTAAACTGTTTATGGAAACTGGTAGCGTAGGAGAGAGGAAAAACTAGTGAAGGTAAGCTCAAGTTGCAGCAGAACGGGACGCTTCCCAACATATTCCCGCAAAGTAGTCCATCACGAGAGTTCATATTTCGGAAGCAACCATTCGCAAAGTCCTTCGGAAACGTCTTAAAGTCAGTCGATTCAAAGTGTAAACTCTGCAAGAAAATTTTAAAAGGAATGCATTTTGCCGTGGATAACAGAATAGGCCAATACAACATTTAATGAGGTGTATTTATCTTCAGATACGTGGATGAATACACTTATCTGGGAAAACTAATCTCTTTCAAGGACAGAATAGAAAAGGAAATAAATAGAAGGCTCTCCCTGTCCTGGAAGGCATTTTGGGCCGTTAAATTCATTCTGCTTGACAAAACCTTAAGCAGAAAACTAAAATACAGGCACTGGAGACCTGTGTTTATTCTGTATTACTTTATGGGTGCCAAACATGGTCGCTAACAGGGAAACACAGGACCAAACTACAAATGTGTCAAAGGAAAATGATGTGCAAAATTATGGGCGTATCAATGAAGAAGGAAATCCCAAATTCGACACTATACCAACTGGCAGATACACAGGACTTTACACATGTAGCCATTACATCCAAATGGAAATGGGGTGGACACGTGGCCAGGCTACCAGGCGACAGATGGGCATGCCGACCTACCATGTGGGACCCCCGTATAGGAAGGAGACTTCAAGGCAGACCTCGGCGCAGATGGGCAGACTTCTTCAGAGAACAGGCAGGTCAACAATGGTCCAGAAAGGCAAGAGACAGAAGAAAGTGGAAACTACTCGAGGGACATTGCTGCATAGACAGGAAGTTGTGAAAGACAGTGAGAGAATCATTGTTAAGGAAATTCAAGTTCTTAGACTTAAATATCACATCTAACGTGAACTAGCTCATCACGTTAGACAAATAGAGCTTTCCCTTATTTAAGGAGGCCTTTGCCCTTCATGGGACACAATAGGCTATCTTTATCTTTATCTTTATTTATCTTCAGAATTTTCAGTCACTAAATTTAACTCCAATATATTTTTTATCTAGGATTGTGCAAAGGGCAAGGACTACAGAACGTCTGTAATGAATCTTCAGGTCTTACGTGATATAATGAGATATGCCTTATCAACAGTCAAACAGCGTGCTTCAAAAAACGTGACCCAAATTGATTAGATAACATCAGAGCAATAAGAAGTGCGCATATAGATTCTGTGTAACTCACAAGCTTATAAAAGGTTTATTAGAACCAGGATTAGATCATAAGCTCGCCATTAATCCAGTCTCTACCATCATATCCCACCTCCCTCAAATCCACTCTGTGTAACTATGTATAAATTAAACTCACAAAGCAAAAAAACAGAATAAAAATATGTTATTGCTCTGTATTTTTGTTACATTGGCCAAGTGCTTTGTGTGGAGCGTGGCATTGTATGGGGCAGAAACATTGACATAACGACGAATAAAGAGAAAAAATAGAAGCATTTGAAATGTGGATATGGAGAAGAATGGAGCATGTGAAGTGGACAGACAGAATAAGAAATGAAGTTGTGTTGAAAAGAGTGGGTGAAGAAAGAATGATGCTGAAACTGATCTGAAAGAGAAAAAGGAATTGGTTGGGTCACTGGCTGAGGAGAAACTGTCTACTAAAAGATGCACTGGAAGGAATGGTGAATGGGAGAAGAGTGCAGGGCAGAAGACATTAAGATATATGGCTCATGTGCGGAGACAAAGAGGGAGGAAGAAAATAGAAAATATTGGAGAATGCTGCGTTTGCAGTGAAAGATCTGCCCTTGGGCAGAACGTTATGAATGAATGAATGAATAAATGAATGAATTTTTACTTTTTTATTTTAGTTGGTTATTTAACGACGCTGTATCAACTACTAGGTTATTTAGCGTCGATGAGATTGGTGATAGCGAGACGATATATGGCGACATGAAGCCGAGGATTCGCCATAGATTACCTTGTATTCACATTACGGTTGGGAAAAAACCTCGGAAAAAACCCAACCAGGTAATCAGCCCAAGCGGGAATCGAACCCGCGCCCGGACGCAACTTCAGACCGGCAGGCAAGCGCCTTAACCAACTGAGCATGCCGGTGAATGAATGAATGAATGAATGAATGAATGAATGAATGAATGAATGAATGAATGAATGAATGAATGAGATATATTTAGAACATTACTATATTTCCTGTAATGAGAAGGGGAAAATGGCGAAATAAAAACAGAATTAAATCTGGGAACGAGTTCTCTGGGGAGAAGCTCACAAGAAAAATGAACAAGTAAATAGAATAGCTGTAGGAAAAAAATAAAGGAAAGCATTGTATGGAAAAATGAGAAAATGAATAATTCAAAAACTGAAAAGAAATAGAGAGCAAAATAGGGAAAAATGAAGAATTAGCAAATAATTTTGGAAAATGTAGTACATAACACACATATCCTTCCTCTTAACTGAAGGGAAGTTCCTTAGGCGTAAACTAACTTATCGCAAGGAGCTGCCATATGGCTCAAATGTAACTGTAGTTGAAATTACAATTAAATTAGTCGCAGTGAAGTGCACGTAACTTTTGTTAAGACTGTACTCGGCGGAGGAAGTATTCTGCGGCTAAGGAAACGCCTGGCCTGGACTTCTGTCTACTGCAAGAAGCGAGTCAGCGCGGTATGTCTGGAACACTGTGCAGTAATTAATGTTTTATGAGGTGAAGCGTTCTGAATATGGATGTAAGAACCCCGTAATTACAGCTTTAACTTTCCCTTCTTGCTGGAGAGGCTACGCCCCCTGGACTATGTTTATGTATCTAGATCCCATAGTTCTGACGAATAGCGTTACCTTTCCGTATAATTAAGACAACCGCTCTATCCAGGGCTTCAAGAAGTTCGTGTTAACTTAACAGTTGTCATATAATGAATATATTATTCACACGTAGCTGCTGCACACCGGATTCCGTGGAAAAGTAGATTCTTATCTCTGTGGCAGAGGAACTGGAAGTTCAACACTCATTTTTCCTGGATGATTTTCCTCGCTTGGAATTAAAGAGGAAGGCCGGAACTTCGAGTAACTGGCAGTACAGAATTCCGATAATAGAGACGAGACACGACAGACTGCCTTGAAGCAGAATTCTGTATACAGGGTGTTTCGTGCTTGATACTTTTGAACTGAAGGATTAATTTCTCGGCTTATCCTGCAGCGGTACGCTACAACAGTGATGTCAAAGCAAGCACATTTTTCTAACCTTGACGTCGTGCGCGGGCATTAAGCGCTAGGTATGCTAGAAGGAATAAGCAGCCTGTTGGATTCAGAAAACAGTGGTGCACAAACTTCAAACGGAACGTGAAATTTTATGTCGTTATTTTTATATGACTTCTTTCTGTTTGTTATTCTTTATATATTGTCTGTAAAACAAAAGTACTAACACCTATTTCTTAGCCTAATATTGCAGTTGTGTTTTAAACGTTAAGAACATAATAAAGAGTAAAGAAGGAATATTCACACAAATTCCATAATAAGTACAACTATACTGTACTAAGTGGATTAAACACCTCATTCATGAAGAAAGTGTTATCCCAAAGAAAGACACTGAATATGACATGATAAGTTTAAATTGATATTGATGGCATCTTTAGCCTTATAAAAGCAATCAAAACAATATTATAGTACAAAGCAAAGTTTTCTAGGTATATGTTTTAACTGTAACTAATATTACATAATAAAACTCTTATCGCATTATGCTTTTAGGTGATATTGGTGCGCAACTTTCTGTTATCAGAATATTAAATTATCTCGAAATCTGCTGAAGCTACAGAGCTGACGTTTTACCAACACATAGGCATATATCTTTTGTTTGTGGTGTAACAGTATTTGCTTTGTTAATTCATTTCCTTACAAACATTTTTCATGCGAATATTTTCAAACATTTTAATACGCTATCTTCAGTCATACGTATTTACGATATATTAGATTTACGAAAACATTGTTTTAGTACCTGTAAGGCTACTAAACAAACTTATCTGAAAATTTCACTTTTCTGTAAAAAAAAAGTTGAGAAAATATTCATTTTGAATAAAAAAAGCAAACTTGTGAAAAATGAACATTAAAATTAAAACTTACATTCTTATAATGCACTTATACTTCTCAGACAAATCTAAAAATTAACATGGATACAGTTTTAATAAGTTCTCTTCCCTTATCCATTGAATCAGAGCTGGCCATCCCTGTAGGCAAAGACGTTGTAGTTATATATCTAGACACTCAATTGGCGCTGGTGTCGTGTACAAATTTGAAACCTCTCGCGCAGTTTCGCGCGACGCCATGTTTTGGGAGCACGAATGATTGTTCCTATAAAGCATTCGGAGTTTAGAAAATACCATTGAGCATATAGGCGTTTTCTTAGTGGATTTCCTCCTTCACTGTAATATAACTAAACTTATTTACGTATTTTCTAACGTATAATGTAAAATGACAGAAGTAAATCTAAATATTGTAACTAAGCATTGTTTTAAATATAAACGCCTTATATTGCTCATAAATAGACTTATTAGTTTATTTCTATTTCCTATGACCGAATACATGGAATATTTTAAATTATGTTTTTTATATACATTAGAAAATACGTAAATAATTTATTTAAATTATATTACAAAGAGAGGGATGTCCGCTAAAAATGTCTATATACCCAATGGTATTTTCCAAACACCTAACGCACTGTAATAATTAGGCTTCGAGACTTCGGACCCGATAGAGCAGTTCAGTGGGAAATCCGCATAACGGCGCACTAAGTATAGTGGTAAAGCGTACAGTTGGGGTACTGTAGAATGGATGCCAACAAATACGCAAAGGAAAACGCTCTGGATTTGAAGGTTCTGACGAATAATTTGGTTTTCATACAAACTGTGTCTGAAACTATTACACGGTTAGAAAAGTCAGAGTAAGAGATGCCGGAAGCCCTCAAACTAATTTAGAAAACGATGCAGAGAATTAATGAGACATCAAGCACACCGGTTACTGAACGTGTAAAACAGAAGTGGAAATCTATTTTATGTAACAATAACGGATATGGAACATTGTGTAACATAAACAGCAAATTAGTGGACATAGAGTCACCCCAGAATAAAGGACTGTCTCTTAGAGACTGCAATTTTGTTAGGTTTTTTTCGTTTTGCTCCTATCACGTCATGCGACGTAGAGCGCAGCTTTCTACAGCACAAGCTTTGGCAGATAACCGAAAAAGATTTACGTTTGAGACACTGAGAATGTATCTTGTAGTACATTGCATTTCGGTACTGTAACTGCACTTCCTAAAGACGACGAATAGGATAAATGAAAAAACCAATATTGCTACATGCTTATTTCCATCATTAACACTGTGTATAATTAAACACAAATGCTTATAAAAGACAGGAGAGTAAATGCTTTTCACATTCTTTTGACATTATCATTGTGTAATGTATATTTACTTTCAGAATGTACATATGTGTGTGTTTCCCCATACTACTATACTCTACTCTAAATAGCAACGTTGTTACCTCAACACATCTGTATCTACCTGCAGCGAGTCAACAACCTATAGTGCATGCACAGTAAACTTATTGTATCGGGTCCAAAGTCTCGAAGTCTGGTAATAATAATCCTCAGTGTTTTGAGAATCAGAGGCGATATGACTCTTCTACTGCAGATATTGATTGCAATTCCCTCATTCTTACATCATTCTCAATGACACAATATCGTCAAAATGTGATTGTATCCATTGCTGGCTTAGTTGTTAAATCATTAATAAAAATATGGTGTAATAAATCTAAAGACTCAATTTAGGGTACGTAGCCTACCAGGAGTAAACAGAATCTCTTTTATTTTTTAACGAGTCTTGTCATATCATCATCTGAGATTATAGAAATATGCCGCATAAGTGAAAGAGCGATTATACAGATGTTGACAGTTCAATGGCATATTATCACCCACTCTTACATCGTGTGAAAACAATATGCCCTAGAAGTAGAACACTTGTACAATCTTTCTACTCTTATAGGAACATATTTTAGAAAATGGATCCCAGATTCCTCCCGAGAATCATATTTTAAACTTGTTAAACTGACCATAAAAGTACATAAAGATCTACTGACGTAGCTCAGTGGGCTAAGGACTGTCGGTCCGGAGTCGCGCTCGGTCGAGGGTTTGATTTCCGCTGATTTCCTGGTTGGGTTTTTTCTTATATCCCCAACCGTAACCGTAAGACCCAAGCCATAATTATTGGACATAAGCGTTTAGTTAACTCCCTTAATAACAGTAATCTTTCAGTTGTTACCCTTAACAACACGCTAATCCCTTATTCATCTGTCGTAAAAAATCTTGGCTTCTTTTTTGATAATAATCTAAGTTGGAATTTTCAAGTTAAAGAAACGATAAAAAAAATCTGTTCCTCCATTCACTGTTTGAGTCGCTTGAGAAACTTCTTGCCCCATCAACTAAAACTTACCCTAGTGCAAACCCTAGTAACGCCGCACTTCGATTATTGTGACGTTTTGTTAAGTGACCTAAGTTCTGAATTGTCAGTCAAGTTACAGCGAGCTCAGAATATGTGCGTCAGATACGTGTGCAACATCCGACGGTATGATCACATATCACAGTCCTTCGCAAGTCTCTCGTGGCTCCGACTTAAAGAACGTAGAACTTTACACTCTTTGTCTTTATTCTTTCGAATTCTGCACACTTCAACACCAAATTACCTTTCGTCTCGTTTCTCTTATCTATACTCTAACCACGACGTAAATACCAGATCACTTATCTGTGGCACGCTAAATATACCTCTTCATAGAACATCTTGTTATTCATCATCTTTTACAATATCCACCTCGCGTCAATGGAATTCCTTGTCACAAAGTATTAGGGGCTGCAAGACAATAAACACCTTTAAGAACAGCTTAAAAGATAACCTTATTAGCATTTCACTCCAATCATACTGATTTAAACTATCACTGACTACATTGTTACTTTTTTCTTTAGACATCATCCTGATTGTGCTGTATTTTAATTGTCTCGTAATAATCTCTTTCTATTATCTAATATTATTTTAAATATATTAACATTCTATGTATTTTAGTTTAATTCTGCTACACAGTTTATTTCAGTGTTTAATTAATAGTTCATAGTATTTTGTTGTTTAATTTGTAAATAACTTTTGTATACATGTAACTCTCATCTAAATCAAATTGTTGGATTCTTTGTAAGTTCATGCATATGTTTATACACTTTTTGCTGGTTGAGTGGAAGAGAAGGCCTTACGGCCTTAACTCTGCCAGCTAAAATAAATCATTATTATTATTATTATTATTATTATTATTATTATTATAAGGTGAATGTCAGGTAATCTATGGCGGATCCTTGGCCTCGTCTCGCCAAATATCATCTCGCTATCATCAATACCATCGATGCTAAATAGTCTAGTAGTTGATACAGCGTTATTAAATAACCAAATGAAAGAAAGTATTACATAAAGAGCAGATGTTAGCACACAGCTGAAGGTTACCAGTACAACACGACTTTACATAAAAATGTTGTAAGACAATATTTAACGGAGTCAATAATAATAATAATAATAATAATAATAATAATAATAATAATAATAAATTAATAGACAAGATGTTCTGTACACTAGGCCTGAGTTCTATTATGACTAATTGACTAATTCACGCATGTGACATTTATTTCATATTACAGCTGTGATAATATAATATGCTATTGCACGGTAGGCCTACTTATATTTCTAACTAAAACATTAGGTACGTGTTTCTATTTTACAGGTGTAGGCCTATATTATGTGATATAGAAGCGAATAAATAATAATTGTTCATTTCTCGTCCACATCAAAGCAAACGTGTTTACAATGCATTCCTACGTGTAACGTCTTACACAGGAAGTGTTTTGTTAATAATAGTTAATAGGCTACTAATAATTTTCTTTTCATCTGAACTATTAGGCCTACTACAATATGCATTTGTATTTCTATTCGCTCTATATGTTGTCAAATAACTATATAACATCTTTAGTTACGTTATCAAATTGTTACAGTTTTCTTTCGTTTCATGTCAAACTAACAGTAACTAAGCTTGATTATGTCTTTAACGTGGTCGCTTTAAATGTTGATAAGATTTTTTTTCATTTATCCATTCAGATTGATTTATAAGAGACACCAAACATATGATATATTAAACATTCAGCATTGTATAGTGCAGCCGTCTGCTAGCCGGTGCTTCTCCCAAAGCATGGCGGCGGACGCAAGCTTCAATTTGTCCCTACTCTAAACTTCTGCGCAGCCTGGGCTGTAGGGGCCCGCCTGTAGGCTATACAGCTCGACTAAGCGGCATATACCACCTCTTTCGTCGGTCTCTTTCCTTTCCGCTGTAAAGCGCTCAGGCTCTCCTAGGCTCTAAAGCGCGCTTGCTCCTATGGGCATCAGTTGACATCACTGCGCTACAACACAACTACTGCATGTTAAAATTGAAGACCACGTCCACAATATAATCTTATACATACAAAGGTTCACTAATAAACCGTGTATAGTTTTTATACGAGTCTTATGAAGAGTTGAGACAGAAAACGTTAGAAATAAACCATGCATAAGCGTTGTACAAAGAGAAAAAATGCCGCCCCTCTAACAGCTGTTGGAATCGATTGTCATTTTATGGTGATAATTGCCTTCTAACCACAGAAAAAAAACCGAAGATACAGAATAATTAGAATAATATTGCTACTACAGCAACTCTTTGACCAAAATATAGCGTGGTAATCGATCAGACCCAGTTGTACTATTGATACTCAGGACAGCACACTAGCGCACACTATCGGATCCAGTAGATAACCTAAGTTATTTGTAATGAAGTAATGACGAAACTATAACATAGCTGTGTAACAGTAGTATTGTTATACACGACGTATGTAGTGACAGTTAAACGTCTGTATAAGAGTGTTTATTAGTAAAACCGAAATAGTAATATACAGTAGACATTACAGTATGACGAAACAAAAGTATGAAATTAAAGTTTTAGCACTCTCAATAAGAAAAGTATAATAATAATAATAATAATAATAATAATAATAATAATAATAATAACAATAATAACAATAATAACAATAATAATAATGTGAAATACTGTTATTGAAACTTATCTAAGTTACCAGTTAATCTGAATATAGCAATTTAAAGATAATTACTTAGGACTATCATTTATGAAGTAAAAATACAATTATTTAGATATTTAAATATAATCACGGTTCAACATAAGAAGAGAAAATCAATTCATTGAACTAGTCTGAAAAAACTCAAATTATTAATTATTCTTTCCGAGTATTACATTTAAGAGCGAATGTTATTTATCACGCATTTTAATTTTGAAAGATGATACCGACCGACAAGTTCTAATATCGGCGTAAGAAATAAAAAATTGCGGCGATTATTGACTGGTATTGTCGGTGAAATAATTTGAACTAGGAGTCTGTATTTGCCAAGATTGCGAGGTTTATCTAAATTATTTGTAATGTAATTCTTTCTGATATTCTAAGTGGATTTTATAGGTCTTGTCTGATCTTGTCCTTCGTGAATCATGAGGCCGACGAATCGCAATGGATTATCTGACATTCACTCACTCACTCACTCACTCACTCACTCACTCACTCACTCACTCACTCACTTACTCACCTATTTATCTACTTATTTATTTATTTATTTATTTAGTAGATTTATTTCTACTGGTAGAGTTAAGGTCATAAAGCCTTCTCTTCCAATCAACATTCGCCTTATGGTTGGGGAGAACCTCGGAAAAACTCCAATCAGAATCGAACCCACGCCCGGGCGGAACAGCAGATCAGCGGGAAAGTGCTGGTGGGTGATTGTGTCTTATTTTTTTAGTTTGTTATATAACGACGCTGTATCAACTACTCAGTTATTTAGCGTCGATGGGATTGGTGACAGAGAGATGGTATTTGGCGAGATAAGGCCGATAATTGGCCATAGATTACCTGACATTCACCTCACGGGTGGGAAGAACTTTAGAAAAGTACCAACGAGATAATCATCCCAAGCGGGAATCGAACCCGCGCCCGAGCGCAACTCTGGATCGATAGGCATGCGCCTTAGCCGACTGAGCTACGCCGGTGGCTGATTTTTTTATTGTTGCTTATGTATTTGTTGTCATGGAGGGAGTTATTTAAAAAAAAATTAATTCAGTTCTGTGAATAAGGACGATGAAAGAAATATCAGTTTAGATATAAGTTATGGATATCGTTTTCTGTAATCTTGTAGTGTGAAGTCCTGCAACATTTTGGACGTGCCGCCACTGCACAAGAGATCTCTTCCTATTATTGGCATAAATTTATCCACAAAAATAGATTCGCTGAACATTCATTACATCATAAAAATTAAACGATGCAATTAATTGCCGAATAGCAGAGCAACAGTCGTTGGGAGCTGCGCTGAAACATAACCAGCCGGCAATTAAATGAAACACAAACACAAAACACAGCGGAATGGAGCATAATTGTCTTGCCTGCCCGCCGCATTGTCTGCGCTGCAAATCCGCTGTGTGGGAAGCACTTACTTCCGTCCCAGCAAACAGAAAACCTTCCTCCCATATCAGTTTCTTTCCACTTACAAATAATCCTGAAAAATAACTCTTCTCACTCTATTCTGTATTCTGCCACTGGAATAATTACTACGGTTACTAAAATATAGGTCAATATCGGCTTCTAATTTTATTACTTCACTCTTAGGTTACCCTCAAAATTGAGTGGATTGGAAGCAAAGAGATGTAAGTGTACTTCAGTTACTTTAGAGAAAATGAGGTTGAAAGTTTTTAAGCTTACGTAAATTCGGTGCAATTTTTAATTTTGATTTTAATGTGTAATAGCTGTGATGAAATAATAACATGGATGAAATAATACGCCTTTGGTGTGAGGAGTACAAATTAGGAATTCAAATTTCAAGTTCCATAAGATTAAACACAGTTCTTTTCGCGGACGACCAAGTATTAGTTGCAAACTACGAAGATAATTTACAGATGAGTATATTTAAACTAAATAAAATCATAGAAGAACATGGCATGAAGATTTCACCAGAAAAAAAAAAACAACAAACCAAATAATGGCATTTGAAGGTACAAGGCCAATCTGAAGCAAAATTGTTGTTGAAAATGTGATTTTAGAACAGATAAATTCCTTTTCATACTTAGGATGTAATATATCATATGAAGGAGAGAATGATGTAAGCAGAAAAATTTAAAAAATTTTACAAATATTAGAACTGCTAAACCATGGCCTAAAACCAAGTTTAGTACAGAAACATTCCAGAATAAAGCTATATAAAACCCTTGCACTATCAACTCTCCTCTATGGAAGCGAAATTTGGGTTCTGAAACAAAGAGATATCAGCAGATTAAGAGCAGCTGAAATGAGATATCTGCGACGAACTGCGGGATACACACTTCTGGACCACAAGAGGAACGAGAATACACTGCAGGAACTCAACATGCAACTGTTATGCCCCAGGGCTAAAGAATGCCCTGTAGCATGATTTCCTGTGGAGTATTAAATTTGAAAAAGGAACAGTGTCAGCGGAATACACGGTCTTAAGATACTTAGCCAGCGGTATAGAGTCTTGTCGGGCGTGTGGTAAATCACAGCCTACAATGAAAGTATTCTTACGCCTCAGATCATTGCTGGACTAATTGCATTGGTCCAGTAGAACAAAGCATGCATTTTAATTGGTTAAAATTATATCACGCATTGTTCGAACTCTTTTCTTGCGCGTAGTCTCATTATAGCGACTTTTCAACAGTAATCTCACTAGACGTTTTGATTTATCTAGAGAAAATCAAAACTCGAGTGGGATTTAACTGACTATTACACGATTAGAAGAAAGTATATAAAGATTAGACGTAACGAAGTACTCCAATACAATAAAATATTAATTGACTTACGAAAATACAACTGTCTTCAAATGTATTATTGTACCATCTTAACATTACAAATATTACGCTAGATGCATGCTTGATGGCAGTAGTGTCTTTATACAGATACTGTAATGATTACTATTCAATAAATCTTAATATTAAACAATCTCTGATACGTGACTATCCATAAATAAATAAATAATTTATTTTAATAACATGTAAAAGAACATATTTTCTGTACCGCTATGTAATAGATAATGTGCTGTTACATTCCAAGTGGTATAAACATTAGAGTAATATCGTTCCAACAAATATTTACTATTCCTCCTGAATGACAATGTATAATGTCACTGCACAAATTTAAGAATGTGAGAACAGCCTGTATGTTCATTTATATTATTATAAGAGGGATAGAAAGTAATTATGTAACTTTGATTTTGTAGGGTGCCATTCATAGATATTTCGCAGCACGCGCTACGAGCGTACTAAGCTAGCCCCGGCTATCCACTGGTTACTTGTACAGAATTCAAATCATATCCTATGGCTAACACTGGTTTATGAATACGAAAAACGCTGATCATCCACCGGAAGCCCGCGCTAAAACTGTCTGTGAATACGGCCCGTAATGTTTAAATGGTACTTCTAATATCATGTAACGAATACCTTATCGTCCATTCTAGTCATATCAATCAACTATTTTTCTTAATATTCACTGTGTTACGATAGTCTCTATACTATTATCGAAAACCTGTCAAGCATTCCGTCACGCGCGATACCGGGACTATTTTCACACTCTGTATTACAAGAATGACATACCGATTATAAAGTTTATCATGGAAAATGCCATAGGTAATGCTGCACAAATCCACATGTGTGTCCCATTCTTAATGCTCTCTTTTCCATCGAAGCAAAAGAGCACAAGTGGGTTCAGCGGAGAAAATGGCAAAAATGTTTTGTTGAAGACCGTTGTGATCAATAGTGAAGCAGAACCAAACCGATTTTCCACAAGGCTCTTGCTCCTCTATCCCGAAGGAGCATTCTACAGACGAGGAAGCAAATCCATTCAATAAAAATAGGGGAATCAAATATTGGACGCCCTGGGCACGTCGCGTTCCTTTAATCCGTCCTTCCCTTACTTCCGTCTGACTTCACTTCTGCATTAGGATCCTCAACTACTTATTGCTGTGGTTCGTATCAAAACCTGTAACTATAATAGTCTTCTACCTCTATGGCTCAGCATGCTGGACCGCTACTCAGACGGCCCGGGTTCGATCATCAGCCTGGGTTTTGTGGTGGACAAAGCAGACGTTGCAGAAAGTTTATGGAGTAGAAATATACCGATTGTTGGTGTGAGGTTATGTATGGAGTTCCGGATGTCCCGAAGTACGCAAAATTTGAAACACTTACTGTACGGGAACTATGAGAGCTAATTTAATAATTTATTTACAGTTGGATAAAGAACATATGTTGCTTCTTAAGAATATGTAAACCTTTTGAACTAGATGCGTGAGGGTCGAGAGGGAGTCCAAAAATATGCAAAACTTGAAACATTTACTGCACTTACTTACAAATGACTCTTTTTTTATTGGGTTATTTTACGACGCTGTATCAACATCTAGGTTATTTAGCGTCTGAATGAAATGAAGGTGATAATGCCGGTGAAATGAGTCCGGGGTCCAGCACCGAAAGTTACCTAGCATTTGCTCGTATTGGGTTGAGGGGAAACCCCGGAAAAAACCTCAACCAGGTAACTTTCCCCGACCGGGATTCGAACCCGGGCCACCTGGTTTCGCGGCCAGACGCGCTGACCGTTACTCCACAGGTGTGGACCAAATGACTCTTAAGGAACCCGAAGATTCATTGCCGCCCTCACATAAGCCCTCCATCGGTCCCTATCCTGAGCAAGATTAATCCACTCTCTATTGTCATATCCCATCTCCCTCAAATCCATTTTAATATTACCCTCCCATCTACGTCTCGGCCTCCCCAAAGGTCTTTTTCCCTCCGGCCTCCCAACTAACACTCTATATGCATGTCTGGATTCGCCCATACGTGCTACATGCCCTGCCCATCTCAAATGTCTGGATTTAATGTTTCTAATTATGTCAGGTGAAGAATACAATGCGTGAAGTTCTGCGTTGTGTAATTTTCTCCATTCTCCTGTAACTTCATCCCTCTTAGCCCCAAATATTTTCCTATGAACATTATTCTCAAACACCCTTAATCTCTGTTCCTCTCTCAAACAATCGGTTATGTAACTGTTTTATAAATTCTAACTTTCAGATTTTTTGACAGCAGACCAGATGACAAAAGCTTCTCAACCGAATAATAACACGCATTTCTCATATTTATTCTGCGTTTAATTTCCTCCCGAATATCATTTATATTTGTTACAGTTGCTCCAAGATATTTTAATTTTTGCACCTCTTCGAAGGATAAATCTCCAATTGTTATATTTCCATTTCGTACAATATTCTCGTCACGAGACATAATCATATACTTTGTCTTTTCGGTATTTACTTCCAAACCTTTACTTGCTTTACTGCACGGAAACTATGTGAGCTAATTTAAGGGGCTGGGGGTTACACCATTGACCTACAAAAATATAGTGAAATTTATTTTTTTATATCTCAGCTATTATAAAAGCTAAATGAACAAAACTTTACATGTTTAACCTGCATACATTATTTTACAAACACTATTCAGAATATTAATTACCTATAAAAAATCACAATTATATATGTTTGACAATCGTAAAGCATTTATATAATAAGATGTACATGTAATTAAATATCAGGATGATTATTTTACTGGACTGTTTTAAAGACCTACATCAACGACATACTCTAAAGTCTTTTACATATTCTTTCAAGATTTTTTTTTCTTAATCATTACCTCCAATATTAAATTTTCTAAAAAAATTGCCTCTATCACATTTCGTCTCTCTTCACTTCGTCGTAATGTCCATGTTTCTGCCACATAAAATCGACACACCACATAAAGCACTTTATTAGAAGATCCTGTAATATGAAAATAGGGGAAAATAAATACACTGTAAGTTCTCAGGGCTAACGGCTTCGAAGCTGGGTACCTGGTTCTAATGAAGTGCACTGGTAGCAAATTTAAAACATGGGGGCATAAGATAGTTACTCTGCCTGCCATAACAAATTCACTTCAATCAAATTCCCCAAGGTAAAAAAGGCACTTTACTAGTCTCTTCCTTAGTTCTTTTTCAAGAGGTCCGGAGAAGATGCTCCTCTTTATGTTGAAAGCTTTCTTTGCCATTGCTATCCTCCTTTCGACTTCCTGGCAGCAGCTCATGTTACTGCGTATATTACCTCCCAAATATTTGAAGCTGTCCACTTGAACAAGTAATATCAAATATTGCATAGACAATATTATTTTAAGGATATAATAATAATAATAATAATAATAATAACGATAATTATTTTTGTCACAATGGTTATCATTATTATTATTATTATTATTATTATTATTATTATTATTATTATTATTATTATTATTATTAAAACAACGCTTCCAGGCTATATGTGGCACAATTGCTAAGAATTTAAAGAAGAAAACAAGGAAAGAAATGCAAATAAAATTTTATAAGACAATGGCAATACCATCTCTCTTATATGGATGTGAAGCATGGACCTTGAAGAAAAATGATATTAATAGAATCCAGTCAGCGGAAATGAAATTTCTCAGAGGAGTAAAAGGATGTACAAGATTGGATAGATATAGAAATGACATGAGGAATGAAATAAACCTGCTCCCAATTATACATAAAGTAAAAGAATATAGAATTCGTTGGTCGAATCATTTAAGAAGAATGGATAAGGAACGAATATCGAAACAGGTGTTGGATTATAAACCACAAGGGAGAAGAGATATTGGTCGGTCAAGAACAAGGTGGAAAGTTGAGGACGGAACAGGAGACTCTCCTACTCCATGAAGAGAAGAAGAAGAAGAAGAATATTATTATTATTATTATTACTATTATTATTATTATTATTATTATTATTATTATTACCATTATTATTAATATTATTATTGCTATTATATTATTCTCCTCGTCAGTGTAACTCAACAAATGAAATAAATTACTTGATGTAAGTGATGTCATGAGCAGGCTTCGGCCTAGGGATACAGAGTAACCAGAATGAGGTTTAGAGTACACGGAGTACAAATGACGTCATGACCCGTGAGGGGTGACTGCAACAGCACAGGTTGGCCCGTAATGTGCATTACCGTTGTGTGTATTGCTGCTTGGCTGCGGTAAGTGTAACAGGTTTCGGCGTTGGGACACCTGATTGAAGGTTACAACTCACGTTAATTCTTTAACGCTAGACTGTATATATTGCATCTGCACAGGGTAAAATATATTTTGTGCTGTACTATGACGGACTGTTTACATGTTGAGACACGAAGTAACGACGCGCTCCATCTCCCAGCCCACTCGACCAACACAACACTATCGGCCGTGCGTTCTGAACTTCATGAGTTTCTGTGCCCAGGACCGAAGCTGGTCATGAGGTAGAACATAGTTTTCTAGTAGGTGGAATAAAGAGGTAAAAATAAAAAAAAAACCGACAAAAAGGCCTTGTGCTTTGTCTTTGTCCGCGGATGTAAGCCAGCACTCTGCCAAATGAGCTACTACCAATGCGGCAAGAATTAGTATCTAGGTTAAGCCATTGAGCATATCATCATCTTTGCCGTCATTGTTTGAAGAGAGTTTTATATATAATATCCAATTATTTTACTTTAATATCATGTTCCATAAAATTCGATGCACCAGTTCAAAGGCTGATGAAGGATTAGAGAACAAAGGCTTTGATCACGTTTGAGAAAAATGAAGATAAATCTGCTTTGAAATGTATGATGGCGTCCATAGCTTTAACGCCCACACACCGAGGGATGAGGGATCCTGTAGCGATATGAAATGTTAAGAAGTTTCCAACAAGCTCATGGAATCCTTGTCAAGGTATCGAATCCGTAGCACAGAAATGCCGCTACACGCATCACTGACGCAGGTGTATATTTCTGGTTTTAATTTTCCAAGAGATTTAATTCCATTGAGCGCGACGTAGTTAAGCAGACTACCTACGCTTTGCTTTGGCCAATTACTTCCCACTCACTCACAGAAAGAACAACTGAGCTCTCTTAGAACTAAATACAGGGACATCATTTTACTTTTATTAACATTTTTAACATTAACCTGACTATACCTCTGGATCAACGCCGTTTGCTACTCTCTTCCACGACTGGAGTTCGATGATACTGGCGTGATATACAAACAAATCGCTTTACTAGGTATAGGAGAGAAGTAAAGTAGTTCATCCATTTACGTAAACAAGGAAATATCTCGACTTTGAGTTTGATCATTTTCATTAGGTTTTTGGTTAGTCAAAATACAGTAAAGTATTAACAATACGTATTTTTACTCACGAACTGAGTTGTCCATGTGGACGTATGCAGTGTATATTACTGCATAGTGTCTACAGCACATTAGCGTACAATATAGAGAATGAAGTTAAATTGAAAAATAATCATAATATGGATATTTAAACACATTTTTTAAAATGGTGGTCGTTCATTTCGATACAGGCTTCAGTTGTAATGTGCATATTATCGCACTATAGACTACTGTACCTAATTCCAATTACCAGTTTAATCCTTCGTAACTAGTAACTCATGTTGAAATAATTCTGTATCTATTCTATAAAAGAGTACCTTACGTACTGTAAATTCAATCTTCACTTCTGCCCGATCCGAAAAGATAAAATTATTCAGACATACTATCTACTGTCCGTCCAAGTGCTTATGTCATAGGGTCGTAGAAAGGGAGGAAATCACGTGACAGTTAATTACTTAACGAGGCCCTTTTATTTAAGTTAATTTAAACAATTGTATGGGCATAATATTACGTAGACGTCCAATTCCTAACAGAAAATATTGTTCTCAGAAAAGAGCTAAGACAGCCCAGCCACTAGCTTTTACAGAAAGGAGAATAGAAGCGGGTGGGGGAAACCGGGATGCAACGTAGGCAAATGGACGACAGTACCTATGAGAAAATGATTCAATATTGAAAGCACTTTCGTCACTGGAAAACGCGAACATATTTTTGGAACGTACTGTTTACGCTGAACATAAAGTTACTATGACAGTATATGCGGTCTTGGATCTGTATGGAGGACGGTTGAACTTCATTAGTAGAAGGGATGGGAGTGAAGTACATTCAAAAACTCAGGTACAATAAAAATTGAAGTAAAAATAAAATGATGTCCCTGTATAATGTGTGTTCCAGCTACTTCCAAGTCTGTTGCTCCAAGATATTTGAATTTTTCCACCTCTTCGAAGGATAAATCTCCAATTTTTATAGATCCATTTCGTACAATATTCTGGTCACGAGACATAATCGTATACTTTGTCTTTTCGGGATTTACTTTCAACCCTATCTCTTTACTTGCTTCAAGTAGAATTTCCGCGTTTTCCCTAATCGTTTGTGGATTTTCTCCTAACATATTCACGTCATCCGCATTAGACAAGAAGCTGATGTAACCCGTTCAATTCCAAAGCCTCTCTGTTATCCTGAACTTTCCTAATGGTATATTCTAGAGTGAAGTTAAACAGTAAAGATGACAGTGCATCTCTCTGCTTTAGCCCGCAGAGAATTGGAAAAGCATCAGATAGAAACTGGCCTATACGGACTCTGCTGTAAGTTTCACTGAGAGACATTTTAATTAATTTAACTAGTTTCTTGGTAATACCAAATTCAATAAGAATATTATATAAAACTTCTCTCTTAACCGAGTCATACACTTTTTGAAATCTATGAATAACTGGTGTACTGTACTCTTATACTCCCATTTTTTCTCCATTATCTGTCGAATACAAAAAATCTGATCAACAGTCGATCTATTACGCCTGAAGCCGCACTGATGATCCCCTATAATTTCATCTATATATGGAGTTAATCTTCTCAAAAGGATATTCGACAAATGAATCACATATAGATAATTATTGATAAATAGTAATGGGTACATGTTTTACTTGTTTTTCCATTTTGTGTAATTCTATTTATCAATTTTCATACTTCAGGTCCTCAGATATGGCAGATTTGAACGGTAAAGGTTTTATATAATGTAGGATGAAATTTATAGCATACTTCGACTGGTTCTCAGTAAATAAATTTGTATTCAATTGTAACAAAACTAACATAATTCAATTTAAACCCTGTCCAAATTCAACGTCGCAAATTTCTAGCGCAATAATTAATAATAGATCCCTATTAGAAACAACAACAACCAAATGTCTTGGCTTAAAAATGGATAATGAGTTAAATTGGAAAAATCGTATTAAAGAAATTACCCCCAAACTAAATTTAGCTTGTTTTGCTATTAGATCTATGCAAAAGATAGTAAATATCAATGCCTTAAAAACAATATACTTTGCATACTTCCACTCGGTAATGAGTTTTGGAATAATATTCTGGGGAAATACCACAGATAGTAACAATATATTTCTATTACAAAAAAGAGTAATTAGAATAATAGTAGGTGCCAAATCTAGGGAATCGTGTAGGACTATTTTAAAAAAACTACAAATAATGCCCATGGCTTGTCAGTATATTTTTTCATTAATAATCTTCCTCGTATGTAATCGTGGAAACTTTGTAACTAATTCAACAGTTCATAGCATAAATACACGTCAAAAAATGACTTTCATACTCCATCGGCAAGTCTATCGTGCTATCAAAAAGGAGTGCGTTATATGGTAGTAAAATTTTTAATAGCCTCCCTATCGATATAAAGAATGAAACTCAAAACATAAAATTATTTAGGGCCAAGTTAAAGAAGTACCTAATTTCTCACACCTTCTATGCTGTAGATGTATTCATGACATTCAATAACATTTCATGAAATTGATACTAAAACTTTACTATTAGACTATATTGTAAATCTCGTCTGTATATATTTCATCTAGACTGTGACTATAAATTAATACTTTATAATAGTATTAAGTCTTTTGACTTGTTCCATATTCTAGCTGTAAGCAATGTATGAATACCATGGAATATTAATAAATACAATACAATACCTCGTATGTGTCTAAAACTAAAAATCTAGTAGGCCTATATAAAGGAAAAGACCTGCAAGAAATAACTTACATTATTACTCGTTACGCTAGAATATCATAAAAAAGCAAAGCATAAGACAACGTAAAAAACTTGTTCAAGAGATAAAGTGAGACAAATGATTATGGGAGAAGAAGCACGAGTCAAGGGAAAGCAGAGAGCGCGAGGAAGCGGCGGCGCAGAGGAAGGAAGAAGCCCATCCATCAATGTAACTGATCGAGTCCTTTAACGGTTGGAAGGAGGGGTAGTTACATTCTATGAGGGCGGGTTCCAATGTTCTTTTATACTTCCATCCTCTCAGTTACAAGACTGCCTTCATTGGGGACCTAAAGACGATAGCTGATGCTCGAATGGAGCTTCAAAATTTACCCCAGTATATAGAGATAAAAGAACATTTCCCCGGCGTAATAACACGGGATCACTCAAGTGGCCGCATCATTAGTCAATCCGAAACACAAAGAGACTCTCAGACATACCAAAACACACTTCGCTTGAAATACAACAAATTGTACCGACTTACATGTTGTATACAACTACTTATTGGCTTAATATTCCATAGAATTCTTCTTGTTAATATTTACTAGTTATGAACTAGACTCAACCGAGCGGGCTAGCGGAGTGGCAGAGGGCTGGCCTTGCATTCGGGAGGTCCGGGGTTCGATCCCAGGGGCCGGCAATCCTAACTGAGGTTTTCCATGGTTTCCTCAGTTATTTCCAGGCAAATGCCGGGATTGTACCTCTTGAAAGTCCGGCCATGGACGGCGATCCTTCCCTTAACCCTTTCATATGTGTGAGTGAATGATGTGTAATGTCTAGGCTTCGAGACTTCGGACCCGATAGAGCAGTTCAGTGGGAAATCCACATAACGACGTACTGAGTATAGTGATAAAGCTTACAGTGGGTGGGGGTACTGTAGAATGCATGTCAACAAATACGCAAAGGAAAACGCTCTGGATGTGAAGGTTCTGATGAATAATTTGGTTTTCATACAAACCTATTTTAAAACTGTGTCTGAAACTATTACACGGTTAGAAAAGTCAGAGCAAGAGATGCCGGAAGCCCTCAAATCAGTTGAGGAAATGACTCAGAGAATTAATGAGGCACCAAGTACACCGGGTACTGAACGTGTAAAACAGAAGTAGAAATCAATTTTATGTAAAAATAACGGATGTGGAGCACTGTGTAATATAAACAGCAAATTAGTGGACATAGAGTCACCCGAGAATGAAGAACTGTCTCTTAGAGACTGCAATGATGTTAGGTTTTTTCGTTTTGCTCATATAAAGTCATGCGACGTAGAGCGCATCTTTTCACAGTACAAACTGTGCTTGGTAGACAACTGAAAAAGATTTACGTTTGAGACACTGAAAATGTATCTTGTAGTACATTGCAATTCGGTACTGTAACTGCATTTCCTAAAGACGACCAATAGGATAAATGAAGAAATTAAAATTGCTACATGTTTATTTCCGCCATTAACACTGTGTATAATTAAACACAAATGCTTATAAAAGACACATTCTTTTGACATTGCGATTGTGTAATGTATATTTACTTTCAGAATGTCCATATGTATGCGTTTCCCCAAACTACCGTACTCTATCCTAAATAGCAACATTGTTACCTCAACACATCTCTACCTTTCACTACCTGCAGCGAGTCATCAACCTATAGTACAAGCACAGTAAACTTATTGTATCGGGTCCAAAGTCTCGAAGCCTAGAAATGTCTGTGTTGTATCGGAGGTGGCCCTGGCACTGAGCTGATCCCTCGTCCGGGGAGGCCCTCCATGTCCTTGTGTGGTCAAAAAAGTATGTATCTGATCCACAGATTAATTCCTCTCCCGACAGGTCGCGGCCCTGTAAGGCCCGGTTGGCGTGGGTCGTGTAAATGAACCTACAAGGGAGAGGTTAAACTAAGGGAAAGAAAGAAAGAAAGAAAGAAAGAAAGAAAGAAAGAAAGAAAGAAAGAAAGAAAGAAAGAAAGAAAGAAAAGAACTAGACTCCTATATTTAATTAGCTATACATCAGTCATTGAAAAACTTGGGCCTTCTTCTATCACTTTTACTTAATACGATATCTATACTACTATGTATGTAGTAGTGTTATCTAATTTCTGCATGATGCCATTTTCTGTTACACATAAAACATTAAAATTTTTCCTTTTATACCTGCAATAAAGACCTGATCACGCCATATTTTATTTATTTATTTATTTATTTATTTATTTACCAGTTTATCTAAGTAACTCTGTAGCTATTTATCTATTTATTTATTATTTCATCATTATGAAATCATGGCCATGGCGGATTAGTGCAATCCAGTCCTTAATCCGCGCGTGCGGTGAAGATCAGTGAACGCTGAGAGTAGTGATGGGTCGTTCGCGAACGAACTGACTCTTTTGAACGACTCTCTCCTTCGAGCTAGTAACGAGCTAGCTCGCTCGTTGAGAGCTGGTCGTTCGCGAGGCACTTCCAGCTCCTTCAGCTCGCGACTCTGAACCAGCTCACAGCTCGTCTCACGACTCTCGCTCTCGAATAGCCAATGGCATTCACTGCATGATCACGTGACATCTGCAGTTACTTTGTGAAAGCAACTAGTTAGATACTATAGAGAGGCTAAAGACCTCTGATAAGCGCTCCCTGCGGAGGCCAACAGTACTATGGATCGTTCCCTAAAAAACATGGCGGTCTATAGTACCGCCAGCCTCCGCAAGGAGTGCTTATCAAAGGTACACTGCAACGAGTTGGTACATGTATTATATTTTTCAGATACATCAATATTTAATTTAAACATTTCGCTATAGGTTTTGTAAAAAGCTGATTTATAAATGAAAAAGTAATAATTAAGACTTTAAAATTTCCAAAAATGTCTCATTCCCTCGGATTTAAATGAAATGTACCGTAAATCATAATATTCGTTGCTGGATAATTAAACCCTCTCAATACAGGTACCATTGCCGCAGAGAATTATAAGATAAGACGGACTGAGCATAAGCGAAGTATCTGTATTAATAAGTTTGTACCATCAAGAGTTTAGTATTTATTGTGTTTATAGGGCCTACTCCAATTTTCTTTTTATTAATGCGTAGGGCTCTTTTTGTTACCAAAGAGGAAAGTTAGCACTTGCATCACACACAGTTTGTCATTATTGTTCAAAATATGTAAGAACAGTTTTATTCTGCAAAAGCCTCTGCTTAGTTGCGAGACACGTGTGAGATCAATGCTTGTTTCAAATTATATTAGACTACACGATGTCTCCATCACGCGACAATATTTGTTTCAAACTATATTAGACTACATGATGTCTCCATCACGCGAAAAGAAGTGTAGCTAGCTGTGGCTCCTGTTGTTTCTGATAACTATGTTAATCGTATCTTATCGTTTCAATAAATGTGGTGAGTTATGATCACGAGTAACTTTCTATTAGTGTCATTCTTTAATTATTATGTTGCATGCTAAGAGATTATTTCTAGTTTTAATAATTTCAGTTTTCAAAAGTTCTCTGTGTTAATTCCAATTTCAAATGAATTTTTCTCAATAACTTAGTTACTGGATATTTTTTTTTAATTTTCGCCACTACCTTTCCTATATTTTACTACTATTATTTACATACGTCGTCTCTCTTGATATCACCTGGTGAGCACTGAATTACATAATTTCATATTTGGTTAGATTAGCTGTAAGGTAATTAAATTTGTGATGAAGTCAAAAAATTATTTATTTTTCTTCTGCCGATTAAATTCATCCGTCTTTAGGTGCTTTGCTTTGGTTGCATCGAGTATAGCTTGTCATTTAATATCTGAGATATATTTAGTGAAACTAATAAAACATAGGCCTACAGCTGTTATAAAACGTAAAGTTTTGTGTGTATTTTACTTTTTACTTATTAACATAGTCTTAATATGTAACTCAATTCACAATAATACTAACTTCATCACAGTCATTTCCTACAACATCCGAGCCACGCCCCTTTGTTTTGACTAACCGAAACATGGCGGACCAATGTTCAATTGTCTTCAACTTTCTGAGGTCTTTGTCCTCTCTATAGTATCTAACTCGTTGTGTTGAAAGACAGAGAAGGTGAGCCCGCGCCATACGCCAGTAGCGGACGGATTTGGAACTAATATTACGCGGCTTTCTATCATCTGATGTGTGTGTAGAAAAATATACGTATAACATTGCTTAACGTTCATGTTGCAGGCTTTGTTTTTTCATCTATTTTGTTTAACATAATACGATTGTCCCTGTTATAGTTCTGATTTCTAATGTCATAGATTACACTATTATTGACACTTTCGATATGTTACGCAACCAGCTCTTGAACGATGTCGTTCGCGAGCTGTCTAGTCTCTCGTGAACGAACGAGCTTGCAGCCAGCTCGCGAACGAAGGAGCTATCAACCAGCTCGTGAACGAACTGACTCTTTTGAATACTCTTGGGAGCGTGAGCCAACGAACTAGCTCGCGCCTAAGAGCCGGTTGGACCCATCACTAGCTGAGAGGCATATTTAAAGAAAACAAGTCGTCGTGGCGTCGGTTTTATTCGAGATAGATAACGAAGTTCTATTTATGCGTAATGTAAATACAGCCAGAGAACATTTGATAAACTGCTATGAAATAAATGACTAATGTTGTATGTATATTATTCAAAACCTACACTTCCCTTAATTTTTAACAAGGATTATATCGCTATATTTCGCAGACGGACCGAGGGTAACTATGAATAATAATTTACAATTCATTTTTATGTATCAATATGCCTGGTAAATTATTAATAAGTATTTAATGAATTTCAATCTTAAGGCATATAAACTTGCAAATGTTTATTTGCTATTTAATAACAATATATGAACGTTTTCGCCGTTTAGGGCATCTTCAGATATAACAAAACATATTATCTGGACCTATAATAACATATTATGCAAATAACAAGGAAAATAGAGAACAATATATGTGATACATGAAATTCATAAGCTTTATGTAGATATAACATGATACAGGATGAATATTGAGATAATCTTTGAATTTGAACTTAGACTGGACGAATATTTTATTTTATACATATAGCTCATGTTACAATTAATATACAATGTTTAAAATTTGTCAATGATGTTAATTTTAAAATTTACAATGATGATAATAAAATATTTAAAGTAATCATGGCTGAAAGTTGTCGTAAGTTACAAGATAGTATGCGTAGTTAATGTTCTTGTGTTTTGTAATTATTTCGCTTAGAGAGGCCGTTGGCATTTGAATGAATGTTGTTTGACGTTGATGACTATTTTACAATTGATATACAGTGATTAAATTAGTCAATGTTAAAATTTAAATTTTATAATGAAGATAATAAAATATTTAGAGTAATCATGGCTGAGAATTGTCGTAAGTTCAAGATAGTTTTCGTAGTTGATGTTGTGTGTTTTGTAATTGTTTCACCTGAAAATAGAGATGAGATAATAATAAATGCAAAATATAGACAAGTTATTATATAGAGACGCAGATAATTATTATTATAAGATTACTTGTTAAAATTGTTGTTTATGTTAAAGAATTAGTGTTGGGTGTAATTAGTTGAGATATTGAATAAATGCTCGTTCATATATTGTTATTAAATAGCAAATCAACATTTGCAAGTTTATATGCCTTAAGATTGAAATTTATTAAATACTTATTAATATGAATAATAAGCTTTCTTGGAAGCCAATTGGATAAAGTTGTATAATTCAGTACAATAATGTGAGTCAAACTGTACAACACACTAAAGATGAAAAAAGCTGTTATTTTATCGTACGTAACGCTTTCAATTGTTGAAACTGTTCCAGTCAGTGTTGCCAATCGTACGATCTGGATCGTACACCTACACATGCGATAATTTGGTATCATGTAGTACGATCGACCCGCGGATAGTACGCAAAATGTGGGATCTTGTCAAAAAGAGAGAATTTTAAACTTTTATGCAATTTATATTTGAAGTTTTATATAGCTATACGTACGTTTATGCACTTTTACATTTAAAATAGTTTCTGCAAGTACTTTTGCGTTACAAGTACTGTACAGTAGATCGTCGCAAATGTATTTCTATAAACATTGCTCGCCTACAGTATGTCTCCAGGTCCAGCCAACATGACAGCTCGATTTTGGTGAACATTATTATGGCGACAAGAAATCACGTAGTGTCCATTACTTGCGGCTATTCAAAAATGATGCTGACAAACATTCCTTCGTTTATTTCCAAATGTCTCAATTTCCAATCCTCTCAATTGTCTAAACATAATAAATAAGTTTAAAATAGGCATTTTTTTATAATACCCTTTTGTTCATTTGAGCGAAACGTCAAGCCAAATCTTCAGTCTTCGTTATTGGGTCATCTCTCTTGTATTACTCGACCGAGGCCAGTGGAGTCCTGCAGCCCGGAGCGCCACTTGTACTGCTCCTGTGTTCGTATAGCGTCATCGCGATAGTTCACATTATGCCCGCGGCTCCACTCACCTTGGTCGAGTAATAATAAAATTTGCCTCTGAATCGCAATCAGTGAAGCACAGAGCAAAATGATATTATACCTAATAAGACAATAATAGTACGTACAATTTAAAACTAGCCAATATTATTTATGTAATTTATAAATGTTTTGTGTATTGATTTACAATACAAAATTTGAACACACAAAAAATTAATTTCAGTCAGTAAAATAAACTTATATGGACCCTCTACTTACCACAAATACCTTCAAAGTAGACGTGATATGTTTGCTAAATTGATGGAAAAATATCAATTTCAGTATCTAAAAAATTGCAAGAACACACAGTGACAGGAGAGCTAATAATTTCATGGTAAACACTTTGAATGAAGAGAAGTATACCCGAGTTTAATCTATAGAAAAGATTGAATTTAAAGAACGTTACAAACAGCATGTGACAGGAAAACATTATGTGGTACGATTACTGTACTTATCTAATAAGCACTTTTACATAAGGTTAAGTGAAACACTTTTTTATTCACTTCAGAAATTATTAAGTATGAGAATTAGTGAATTGTTATTTCGTTAATTTTTAAGCTTTTATGTCCAATTTTGAATATTTTACGTCATCTAGGGTACTATTCATAGACATTTCGCTAGCCCGCGCTACGAGCGTGCTAAACAGAATTCATATCATCATATCGCTGACACTGATTTATGAGTACGAAAACCGTTAGTTCGCTGATCATCCACCGAAAGCCCGCGCTAAGAATGTCTATGAATACAGCCCTTAATGATTATTTTCCTTCGTTTAAGGCTAAATAAAATTTAATTGAAACAATTTATAGGCCTACATCTTTTTATTGAGTAGTTAACATAAGATAAAAAGCGCAACCGATACAAGCATTTCATTTCCATTATAGGTATAGCACATACAAAAAATGATTATGACTGACTCCTATGTTCTCTGACTTTCCCCCATCATACACAGAGTTCGCATGCATAATCAGTAATCGCCAATCGAAGTCACAGTATGACATAGAATCCGAGCTGTCATTTGTACTGTAGACGGGCCCTAGCCATTAACACGTAATTTTTAATAAGTGGTAAGGTGATAACCCCAACTCAAGATCAAGCTCGCATCGTAGTCGTATACCCGATCGAACGAGACCACATTTATTTCAATCGTGTTATTGATCACGAAGTTACAATGTCGGAATGGGTCACCCTGCAAACATTACATCGCCGTTTCCGTCCTGGTACCTCGTACTCATTCTGATTTTAAAGACGTACTCGCATTCACGTCAAGAAGTCCTCACAATATTGACTTAGTCCGCTATACATACAAGCAGAAATTTTAATTCGGATCCATGGTCATATCAGGTCGAATGGAAGAAATAGTATACGCACTTCTATGCTTTCCCATTGTCGGTGGTGGACCTGACAACTAATGGCGCTTCGATCGCTAGGATCTATAGGTTGTCTGAAGTCAGATACCTCGAAAATATATTTCTCGCGCGTTTAATGATGAAAATTGCTTGGGATTGTTGATACTCTTTGTTGTCGAGGGTTAGTTGTCTTCAATTTGTTGTGCTTTGAATTAGCCAGTGACAAAAGGATATTGTGTGGTGGTTTACAAAATAATTGCAAAAATTCCGTACTGTTTTGTTCCAGGTTGTAGATCGGAATACAGTAGAAATAGTGTAATAAGACATTTCTTTCCATCTCCCAACGAAAAAGATGAGTTTGGGAAATGGGCCAGAGCGATTCCGCGGAAAACTTGGCAGCTTTTGGTAAATAACCGTAGTTGTGATATGCATTTTCCCGAATACATGATTATAAAATCAGACTATTTTATTATAAAAAGGCGTAAGACAGAAATACAGCGAGTGCATTGAAAATTACAAACAGGAACTGTACCTCACATTTTCCCTAATTTATCGAAATGATGAAATATCTATACTAATAATAAATCTGTAGCCGAAATTTTTCTGGTAATTTTCGATTTTCCAAAAATAATTGGTCCCAACATATATAATTAACCGCCCTGAAACCGAAAATCGTTTTTTTTATTTTTGTTTGTATGTCTGTCTGTCTGTCTGTCTGTCAGGATGTTTGTTACCTTTTCACGTGATAATGGCTGAACCGATTTATATGAAATTTGGAATGTAAATTAAGTTCGTTGTAGCTTAGAATTTTGGCTATATGGCATTCAAAATATTTTATTTAAAAGGGGGGGGGGGTTATAAGGGGGCTTGAATTAAACAAATCGAAATATCTCCCTTATTATTAATTTTCGTGAAACATATTACACAACAAAAGTTTCTTTAAACATAATTTCCGATAAGTTTTATTCCATGTAAAATTTTGATAGGACTGATATTTAATGAGATAAATGAGTTTCAAAATTACAATAACAACGCTATCTAAGGCGGTGCAATGAAATAAAAAAACAAATGACTTCGTCTATAAGGGGCCTTGAACAACAACAATCGAAAGCTATGAAACATAGCCTACAGATAATGTTTCTGTGTTTGTATTAAGTAATATCGGAAGCTAAATTAACCGATTTGTATAATTAATTATTAATTCATCATTGGAAAGTGAAGTTTCTCTAGATGGACATAATGCTATAATGTTATTACAGTAACTTCTGAGTGAATCGAGGACAGGTAAGATTAAAATAGCTTCTTATGCACAGAAAACTTGATAGGCATTCGTTTCCTGTATTTCCTAAAATAATTTTTATGAACAAATGAATGATCTCTGGAGCAAAATGATCGCATTTTAATTTTTTAATACAATTTAAATTAAGTAACATAATAAACGATTTATCCTTCTATCAATCACGAATGTTCCCTGGATCAAACGTCCTATTTTAATTATGTAATTACTTAATATTTATTTCTAACGGGTGCAGCGGAGCGCACGGGTACGGCTAGTATGAAAATAAATATTACGAAGTGGTAATATTCGATGAGATCAAACTCAGAGAAGAAATTCAATTTAATAAATATATTATTACCTTAAAATAGACGAATTTGTAGATGTCGGAGATCTCACGACTGATGTCCAAAAGAAACAATTAGCAAATCATGCATTAGTATTTATGTTTATGACATTTATGCAAGATTGGATTCAACCAATTGATATTTGCGCTAGCAGAACGCTACTCCAGGTGATACTCTCGCTGAAATTCTTATAGAAGTTATACTAAAACTAGAAACAGTAATTTAATTAATTTATAGGCATGTAACAGTACATTATGCAACGAGCCTATAATGATAGTAATTAAGAAGCGAGTATGGATGTTTATGAAACGAGCGCAAGTGAGTTTCATAATTTTCATACGAGCTTCTTAATTATAGGCGAGTTTCATACGACTTTTTATGCTCGACCATATTTCTAACTTTAAATTAAATTATTCAGATGTAACTTATACATTTTATTTGTATCTGACAAGATCGGAAGTGACGTTGTTCTAGGTCGTGAATTGTGAGAAGTGCGCAGATGCGAAAGTATTGATTTTTTTCGAGGAACAATAATGACATTGACCTTGTGTAATCCCCTTAAACTTGGTATAACCTTGTTTATTGAATTCGACATTGAAAAACGAGATGACAAATTGAATTTATTTGAATATTATTTACAATTAACGCTAATTATTATAGTAACAGAACATAACCTTCTGCGACAGTATTGGATTTCCAGCCTCCGTGACTTTTCGCTAATTCTCTTTCGATTGCATATCCGAGAATAATCGATACTTGCGGTTTTATAACGGTACAAAGCTGACTTGTTATTGGCTGAACACCTGTAAGCTGAGTTGTCATTGGCTGAAAACACCTGTACTTTAATGAGTAGGTGTACTTTAATGACAGTCATTAAAGGACTGCTACTAGGTGTATAATTACTACATTTCGGCATGGTCGAGCATAAAATATCAATCAACTCTTTATATAGCCTACTAACATTTTGTACGTTTTGTTTTCTGTCCCTGAATTCGCAATTTGTTACGAAAATATTATTTAAATACTGAACTTATAATTGCTTTCACAACGTTTTAGATCCCATTGTATTTTCTGTTACGAACGTTCAAAATAGTATTACCCGATAGAAGACTATTAACTATGAATCAGGGACTATAAAGGTATTTCTTAAGTTACGAATAGCCGAGTTAAATGGAAGAAATTTACTTTTAAAAAGGACTACATTCAGCAAAACAAGTACTGTGAACTTCTTCCGAGTCACGCTCATAGCGGTAGCAGCGCCGCGTTGCGGCGGATTCGTATAAACTCACAGAGTGCGTACACTATTTCTTCTATTCGTCCTAGTCATAGTAAGCACATACTGAAGGAGGAAAAAAAGAAGCGTAGGCTGACGAAAAAGGAAATGATGATGATAATGAGTAGGCTACCCCGTAAGATACGAATTTTAATTAAGATAATGAAGATGATGATATGTATTATTTTCCAAAGTATTACGCCATCTGTCGGTTCTATGTCATAATAGTAATATGCGTTACAAGAGCGGTATGTTGAAGTTTTCATGTTCGAGGAAAAGTTTGAAAAAGCGAAACGTAGTTGAGCTTTTTTAATTTCCGAGAATTGAAAGAAAACATACCGCTCTTGTATCGTACATTATTTTGTGCGAAGATCGTTTATTACATAACTGAAAGAGGAATTTCTAATTAGTTGCAATGAAATCTCCATCTTGGTTTCTGTTCAATGACGGCAAATTTGCAAAACAAAAATATCTATCTTCAACATTGTTGCTTTAAAATGTTTTCTGTGTTTACTATACTCCAGCAGGCCGTGATATACGTCTGTCTTTTTTTTCCCCCCCAGTCTATGATGAGTCTGGAATCTTGTTGATTTTTCCACGATTCCTTAATGTTACTTGCATCACGAATGCAGTAACTTTAGTGGAGTTGTAGAGTTTACTTAATTTTTGCAAATATTTAAAAACAATAATTAACAGTGCAATTTAGGTGAAATTACAGTGGTAAGTTTCCAATTTATAATTATTACTATATTGAGCGTCTCTAAAAATAATATGTTAAAAGCCTAAAGCAGTAAAATCAATATGTCACTTAAGCGGTAAGAAGAGGGGAATTGTTATGTGTGTTAGGTTGGGAATACTGAATGTGGAATTTTAGACTTTCCGCGGAATGGTTTTGTGCGGAAACCAAGCAAATACGCAAGATCTCGCACAAAATATATTGTATGAAATTAGTGGTTAATTGAACTTCATGTCGACTTTAGACAGCTTAATACAGTCTCGACATCCCAAACAAAAAAAAAAAACATTCTTTTTTTAATATCTCCCGGATTGGCGAATACGTACATGTAAATACGGGGTCATGGATTAAATATTAAAACAGACGTTCAAATTAAATTCATGATAACACGACCGCAGCTATTGTTATGCGGGGAGCGTTCCGTTAAACAAAACATACCCTGCATTTGATTTTTAATATATCCTTCAATTGCCTTTACTCGCTGGCTTATATTTATCTTAATGGAGATGGACATATTGCCTCCGGGGCTTAGCTAACAAACTGAATAGTATAAAAAAACGTAATCTTCATTTACAGCAATAATTAGATTTAATGATGCAGCTTCATAATACAGAGTTCCCGTATGACTCAAAAATCGTAAACAAGATTACATTTACATCCAGACTTACACTGTTATAATACAGTTCAACATATACCCATCAATTCTCAACAAAAATGGAATAAAACTGTCATGAAAGCCCTCTTCCAATTTCTGGCATATATACATTACCGAGCTTAATACTGCACCGGGACTAACCAATTAAACGTTGTGAGAGACGAGACACGTCTATCGTATGAATGTCAGAGAATATTGGCAGCAATAGAGATACATTTCATTTCATTCTGATTTTACCAATTTACGAGTTACACAATAGATAACATTTTACATTTTTGGCAGGATTAACTTAGAATTTCATTTTAATGTCATTTAATTTCGTTTAGCGTCCTTAAAATACATGTATCATTCAATAATTAGCGACAACAATGTTTGTTAGTGGCGCTATAAGCGGTAAATCATTCAAGTTGATAACAATGAGAAAGATGAGCATCTGATGTGTGTTATCTGTGAATTTGAAGACAATAATCTCATTTATAAGACATTTGTAGTGAGTTTAATTTGTAGACTGTTATCTGTAGTGCTCTAAAATGTTTAGCAAATACGAACAAAGTGCTTCATTGAAATTCAGATTGCAAGAGGCAAGAATGCAATACAGTAGAGTTGCGGGCTTATGTGAGGGCAACAATGAACGTCCAGGTTCCTTAAAAGCCTTAAGTATAAATTTATTATTCACTATTTCTACTCACTTTCATGTTGTTGTACGGTTTAGATATTAATGTAACTTAGTTCTAATTATTACTGTAAGCCTAATGTATTCAATTAAAGTCTGGCTAGGCGGAAGAGAAGGCTTACTGGCCTTACCTCTTCCAGATTAAGTAAATTTACACGTTGACAACCCTCATGTAGCAGCCTCTCGGAATCTTCCAAACGAAATTGAGCATTGCATCAAACAATTACCAATTACCTTGGATTGCTCTGAACGTATTTCTTCTCAAAAACTAAGAAAAGCTTTGCGTGAAGATTCTTTTCATCAATGGAGCAAATTGAAAAGTAAAGGTTTGGGAGTTGTTTTCTATTCTCACTGGAAGAAAGGTAATTCGTGGATCTCAACCAAAAAGGGACTTTCGAGCAGTCAGTGGACGCAAGCCATTAAGATGAACTGTAATACAATACCTGTACGTACTCTCCCTGGTAGAACTGTTGACTCAACCCGTTGCAGAAGATGCGACGAGCAAGAAACGCTTCCTCACGTCTTGGGTTTCTACCATCATGGAGAATTGCTCCGAATCAACAGACATAATACGGTTCGTTCTCTCATCGCATCTTCAATCCGTCAGAATACTTCCTATGAGGTTTATGAGGAGGTTGGTTGCGGCTCTTCTGATTCTCTACTAAACGGGCTGATGTCATAATTGATCGGCAGAAGGATAAGGAGTCATTCTTGATCCCACAATCCGTTTAGAGATGCATGAGCAACAGCCACAAGAGGACAGTTTTTGGGCTCATGTTCGGGGCCCGTGGCACGATTCCACGAGATACTTTAAATCAACTTAAATAATTTAAAATTTATGATGCAACTATTGATGCCATAGGATCTCATGTGTTAAAATCATCCTTAGCTATAATTAGTAATCATTTGTACCCAACAAACTTTTATTGTAAATGATTTCCTATGTTTTCGTATCATTTATCTTAATGTTTTCTTTTTTCTTTCAAATTGTCACACAATTGTTTTTAATGATTATTCTTTATGAATTGATTAGTAGGCCGATATATTCAAACCCTTATTTAGGCGGCTTTTTTTTTTGTAAAAAATTATTATTATTATTATTATTATTATTATTATTATTATTATCATCATCATCATTATTATTATCAATCTCCAAACTACGACATGGAATCAATATTGAACAAACAAAAGTCATGGCTTTTCGTGGGAAATACCCGATCGCATGCAAAAATTTGCTTGAACAACAAATTGATAGCAAGAGTAAATGAGTTTGCGCATCTTGGCTATAATTTAACATTTTTTCGTCAAACAGATATAATTTCTAAAATTTTCAAATAGAATAAAAGAACGTGAATGATCAACAAAATTATTAAACCTTCCCTAGTACAGCGACACACAAGAATACGTTTGTATAAAACTTCAGCTAGACCTGTACTATGTTACGGAAGTAAAGCATGGACATTGAGAAGTTCAGATATCAGCAGAATAACGTCCTGTGAAATATTTATGAGAGCAACACTAGGATATAGTCGCTTGGACAGCAAAAGAAATTAGAGTATCTTGCAAGAACTTCAATTACAGCCAGTTTCATTGTTTATAAACAAGTACCAGCTGCAATGAAAAAAATCATGTCCAACGAATGAATCGTAATAGACATCCATAAGCCATGCTTCAATACCGTCGACAAGGGAAGAGATCATTGGGTCGTCCGAAAAAAAGAGTGGGCCGAGAATAACTCACTGAGACCGTAACAGGCCATGAGCCTTATACTTGTTTGGATGATGATATTATTATTATTATTTTTATTTTTATTACACAATAATCGAAGAAAATAAACCATAGGTCCTAATTGACGTACTACAATTCGCAATTATTTCATAAGAAGTACAGAATTACTGCGCAACACATCAATTGCACACCGAAAAAATGTATGCTATCTTATTGATGAGGTTTCACTAAGCTTATACAAAAATATTAAAGATATTTTTAATTCTCTCATATTTTAACAGATTTCTTCTTTATATAAATAATGTAAATGATACTCGGAAAGAAATTAAACACAGAATAAATATGGGAAATGCCTGTTATTATTCGGTTGAGAACCTTTTACCATCCAGTCTACTGTCAAAAAATCTGACAGAATTTATACAACAGTTATATTACTAGTTCTTCTTTATGGTTGTGAAACTTGGACTCTCACTTTGAGAGAGGAACATAGGTTAAGAGTGTTTGAGAATAAGGTTCTTAGGAAAATATTTGGGGCTAAGAGGGATGAAGTTACAGGAGAATGGAGAAAGTTACACAACACAGAACTGCACGCATTATAGTCTTCACCTGACGTAATTAGGAACATTAAATCCAGACGCTTGAGATGGGCAGGGCATGTAGCACGTATGGGCGAATTCAGAAATTCATATAGAGTGTCAGTTGGGAGGCCGGAGGTAAAAAGACCTTTGGGGAGACCGAGACGTAGATGGAAGATAATATTAAAATGGATTTGAGGGAGGTGGGATATGATGGTAGACACTGGATTAATCTTGCTCAGGAAAGGGACCAATGGCGAGCTTATGTGAGAGCGGCAATGAACCTCCGGGTTCCTTAAAAGCCAGTAAGTAAGAAAGTAAGTAAGTAGGCCTAAGTATAAATAGGATAAATTCTAAAATAAATGTAAATTTCATTATTTGAGGGAATTCCGTTGAAATGTATTCCTAATAACCCTAACTCCGTAACCTTAACAGGAATACACTGTATGGCTGGTAATGGAGGAGCACAGACAGGATCGTCACGATTCATCAGGACAAAACGTTGTTGGAAATTAAACTCCCTTTCGGAGCCCTTAATCTGCAAGGCGCTCCTGTATGTGTACAAGACACATACAGCCCGACAGTTTCTATTGAAGCTCTTCAGTCGATCGATTTCGCTTGATCCTCCAAACCCACCAAAAGGAATGCATTTACTGGGATTTTCTGCAACCCAGCTTGTCAACCGTAAAAGGGAAAAAGAGTAGACAGATGCGTTCCACGTCACTTCAGAGTTGCCATGACAGCACTCTTGTCTTTTGTTTCTTGTATTTTAACACATGTACCTCAGTCCGAAGCGAATTTCATTCCTGTGTTAGTTCAAGAACAAGTTCGACATTGCTTACTAAGAGATGTGACGATATGCGACAAATAAGTATGCCCAGTAGTGGCAAAACAGTATTAGGCTACTATTAAAAGAGGAATTATATGTATATTTGTGAATTTTATCTTGAAAACAGACCTAAGCATTTTGAACAAAAGGATTAAAAATACTAATAATAATAATAATAATAACAATAATAATAATAATAATAATAACAATAATAATAATAACAATAATAATAATAATTCTTTATTTATACCGGCAGAGTTACGGCCATAGGACCTTCTCTTACACTCTACCAGGTCACAAAGTATACAAGCAGTTTAAAATTTAACAAAAAGTTAAAGAACAGAATACTAATATATTACAAAAATAAAATAATAATAATAGCACAATAAAATCGACATTAAACAACATGAAAATAATACCGTAATAGAAAAAAAGAAGAAGAAAGTAAAACACATTGGAATATAGTGAAAGCAACTCATTTAGTACAAATGGTTACTTACTTACTTACAAATGGCTTTTAAGGAACCCGAAGGTTCATTGCCGCCCTCACATAGCCCGCCAGCGGTCCCTATCCTGTGCAAGATTAATCCAGTACAAATGGTTAATAAGGAAAAACGTAAGGAAGAATATATCAAAATGGAATGTAATAAAATAATAATAAAAAAGAAAAGAAATACGAAAATTAAATAAAATTCACGATAAAAAGGCTAAGATAATAAATTCATCGGCTGATAAAGAGAACAAAAAGGGGAAAGGAAGGGAAAAAAATATATAGCCTATATTATTACAAAACTATGGCAGAGAAAAGGGCTTATAACCGGGGTACAAGAAATTTAGTTTGGACTGAATTTTTCGGAAACTCATTTAGAAGATTAAATAAACAGATAAGGAGTTTCATAGTTAAAATTATAATGCAACGAGCATATATTGGTAGTAATTAAGACGCCAGTATGTTTATGAAACGAGCGTAAGCTAGTAAGATTCATACGACTATTCATGTTCGACCATAATTAAATGTCTAAGTTTTGAGTTTTCACGGATATCTTACCTTGTTACTTTACTGTTAATAAACAATGACTATGAGTGTCTTTTCAGCGTGTGCCCGACTAGTGCAACAGATGGCAGGCACGGAGCACTTTTGCGTCTACGCATTAACTATTGATTTTTTTGCAGATCTTTGGTTTGGAGACTTAAACCTCAAAGCAAACATAAGAAATGAACCCAATTTATTACAACATTAAAATTAACATGATCAGATTATCCTTTATTTTAAATAGATGTTTTTGATTGTGCAGTGTGTGAAATTTATCTGGCGAATGGCTCCCAGTTAAATGTATAAAGTTAATGATTCGATCAATGTCACTTTGAGAACTCGCGCCTGCCATTTTGAATTGCTGTTTTCAAGGTTTGCGGATTGTTGCACGTACAATCATCCTCCTCACCCATTCCCTACATTACACTTACAAGATCACTTATACATATACTGACACTAGTACACGACATAACTCTTCACACATACACAACATGTACAGCGTGGCCGGCCGAAGTGGTGTACAAATTGGAAATGGGTCACAGTCCTGCCATCTATCCGCAATATGCGCAACCCAAATCACGCAAGTGAAGTGGGTAGGCATTACATAAACACAGTAATACAAAAGAGAAGTAATTAAGTAAAAAACAAATGAAACAAAAAGCCTACGATCGAACCCAGAAACTAACCGTAATTCCAAACATCTTGGACAAATCACGCTTCTTTTTCTGGCATGCAAAACACACGGACAGCCATATATTTGGTGATCTTTATTTCAATGACTTGTATAGAATTGTGATGAAAATATTTAAACATGCTGACGTCAAACTGCTCAAATCATGAACAAATTCACATAAAATGTGACCCGTCAAACCATGGGAAATTATCATGAACACTGCACGTCATGTTTTCAGAGGCGTTCCAATGTTCTATTCGTATCCAAATCGTGTTCAGCATTTCGCTAGCAGAAAACTTACACAACAGGCTGTCTGTAACATTCCGCTAATAATTATTATATGTATCAGTCCTAACGCAGCTCATGACGTGTGAAAACCATTCAGCCATGCATGTCAATGCGCCAGATCTGAATGTTACTAAACAAATAAAACGTTAAATAGGAGCTGGCGTGGGTTTGCTTCACGCTTGGAAAATATTATTCTATTCATAGAACTTTAATTAATTTTCAAAACATATTAATTTTAAAAATTCTGGATTCGAATCAATGACTACGGCTATAACCACTGAAGTTTTTCTACGTATTTTTCCTCTCCATAATAGTGGAATACCTATTCGCCCGACGTAAATAAAAGCTTTGCTGAGCGTAACACATCCTATTACAAAAAAAAAAAAGAAAAGTTTCCTCACATACGGATTCCTACATGTAAATCAGTGCAAGGCAGTTTATTCCTTTCGCCGTTCTACAGTGAATGCAGCGAACCCACATAGCTCATTAATCTCGTACGCTGGATTGTCTCAAACCCTCCTTGCCACTGCTTAACAGCATAAATTCTCATGGAGGCAGATAAAAATATTAATTTTTTTCTTCCACCATATTAATAATGTAAAAAGCAAGGCCTTATAAAAATTTCGGCCACTCGATCGCAACTACGAGAGCTGTTCAGAAAGTAAATTTCCTTGGGACCGTTTACAGGAAGAAAACACAATTTTATGGAATGATTTATTGAAACAGATGCATCAATTTAGGCGTCTAGTTGCAAAATCAGATACATCACTAAAACATAACTTTCAGTATGGAGGGAAAAGTTTGCAAGGAACCAAGGATTTGCAACCAATACTATTCTATCATCATACAAAACCATGTGATGTATCTGGCTTTGAGCATAGCAGTGCTATAGCAGTTGTAGAATCATGTGAAGATATGAAATATAACATTTATTCATTTTCGGGAAAAAAGAGTGATGTATCTGATTTTGCAACTACACGCCTCAATTGATGAGCTCTTTTTCAACATATTTCCAGCCAGAATTGAGACATTTGCCATATCATGGATCAACTTTTGTAAACCTGTGTCATAGATCGGAATCGTCTGGGATCGGAACTTTCTGTGACAGCCGTCTGCACCTCTCCATTGATCCCATGGTATGAAAATGTCTCAATTTCGGTGGGGAATACATTTAAAAATAGCTCAACAATGACAGCCGCCTGCACCTCTCTATTGATCCCAGGGTATGACAAATGTCTCAATTTCGGTGGGGAATACATTTCAAAATAGCTCAACAATGACAGCCGTCTGCAAATCTCTGTTGATCCCAGGGTATGAGAAATGTCTCAATTTCGGTAGGGAATACATTTAAAAATAGCTCAACAATGACAGCTGTCTGCACCTCTCTGTTGATCCCAGGGTATGAGAAATGTCTCAATTTCGGTGGGGAATACATTTAAAAATAGCTCAACAATGACAGCCGTCTGCACCTCTCTGTTGATCCCAGGATATGACAAATGTCTCAATTTCGGTGAGGAATACATTTAAAAATAGCTCAACAATGACAGCTGTCTGCACCTCTCTGTTGATCCCACGGTATGACAAATGTCTCAATTTCGGTGGGGAATACATTTAAAAATAGCTCAACAATGACAGCCGTCTGCACCTCTCTGTTGATCCCAGGGTATGAGAAATGTCTCAATTTCGGTGGGGAATACATTTAAAAATAGCTCAACAAGACAGCCGTCTGCACGTCTCCGTTGATACCACGGTATGACAAATGTCTCAATTTCGGTGGGGAATACATTTAAAAATAGCTCAACAATGACAGCCGTCTGTAACTCTCCGTTAATCCCAAGGTATGACAAATATCTCAATTCCGGTAGGAAATAAGTTGAAAAATAGCTCAACAATGACAGCCGCCTGCACCTCTCCGTTGATCCCAGGGTATGACAAATGTCTCAATTTCCGTGGGAAATACATTTAAAAATAGCTCAACAATGACAGCCGTCTGTAACTCTCCGTTGATCCCAAGGTATGACAAATATCTCAATTCCGGTAGGAAATAAGTTGAAAAATAGCTCAACAAATGTTGTATCTGTTCCAATAAATATTTCCATGAAATTGTATTTTCTTTCTGTAAACGGTTCCAGGCAATCTTACTTTCTGGACGGTCCTCGTAATTGTGCTCGAGTGGCCAAAATTTGTTTAAGCACTTGTTTTGACATTATTAACATGGTGGAAGGAAAAAATAAAGTTTTTGTCAGTTCCCTTGAGAATGTTTGCTAGTCAGTGGTTGCTCCCAAATATAACAGTACAAACTCATTGCTGCTCTTAATGAAAACAGAAATAGTTTATTTATTACAAACAATAGGAATAAAACTTCAACTTAATGTAAAAAGTATTTTTTTTAATAATGAGTTCACCAGAAACTTTGAAGAGTATTTCTCCTCAAATATTTCTCAGACAACTTCATAGCTTTTCTCAAAGATAATGTTTCTCGTGAATTCCGGCCAGGTTGTAATATTTAGTTTCCTGTTGGTCGTCCGTGATTTCTTTCTATAACAAAAATAGCTTTTAGTTCTGCCAGTTGTTTAGCATGATCAGAACCTGCCAAGGGATAAAGTCTTTAAATATAGCCACTCACATTATCGTGATGATTGATATAATTACGTAGTCTACATGATAATGGCATTCAAAGGAGTATAAAATACTGGTGCAGTATTCAGTATCAAATATAATACCAAGACAAAAATAACTTTTACATTTTATTTTTAAACCCAAAATCATTCATTAATGTAAACTGGGGATAATAATTATTAACAAAAGCGTTGGGGACGCTTTTCCCAAATTTTTTCCCAATTAAATCTTTCCCAAAAATTTTATTTCTCAACTAGGCCTACAATGAATTCCCAAAGCAAACGTATTTTTTGTATAATAATGCATTGTCAGAATGTCTCAGTTTATATTGGTAACAACTACTTTATGAGCAATTACAGTTGACTCTTATTTTTAAGGAGCTGTATCAATCTAGTTGATATTCATGTATAAATTAAACTAGTGGCTTGCACAGCAAATTCTGCAAACTAAGTTCATTAGACTTTCAAATAAAAATTTTTCAGATTTATTTTAAAAGAAGAATACCAGACATTTTGAAAGTTATTTGGTTCCATAATAATGAAATATACTCCCTATTTTATCAGTAAGTAATACCTTTTGGTCTTTCCTTAGGAACTGTAATTTTTGCGATCTCGCGAGCCAATACTGAAGAGAATGACGCATATAAATATCTGGACCACACCGCTATTAATTACATGAAAAAAATCCAACCCCACTTGGTTAAAATGTATAAAAATATTAGATTTTTAATAACAATATTATTATCTTACGTAAGTTTTGTAGTTTTATATATATATATATATATATATATATATATATATATATATATATATATATATATATAGCCGCAATTCAGTAAATTATAGAAATGAAGATCTAAATTAAGATATTCTTTACATCTACTTTTATAACCACAAATCGTTTCACTTTCATATCATCAATATAACATTAATATTATTTATAATTAATGAAAAATAGACGCATCATGGCATTAGCTATAATAATATTTAATTTCTAATGTAATAATGTCATAAAACCAACTCAGGTTTTGTAGATTTTAATATCGGTATCCAATACACAGCTGTACTCACAAAATTATACACTGTAGAATCAGACCAGTAAATTATTTTTAGTAAATCTTGAAGTTTTTAATAACCAATTGAATTTGAGCTCTAAACATGTCGGCAATCCTGCAGGTCATGGCCTTCGTCTAATAGGCTATTGTTTATTGCAGTGTGTATTTTGTTTTATTCTGAAATTCAATTAGCCTACTTCTCAAAACTGACGAAAGATGGATTTTGGAAAATAGGAAAATTATGTAGGAAAACTAACGCTTCACTGAAAGTCACTATTTTCTTTTAAATCCTTGAATTCCAAGCTTCAAAATGACGGGTCATTCATTAAAATCCGTTCAGTCTTTTTCCCGTAATTTCCATTACCAGTTCAAATTATATATATAGATGTGCGAATGTAGAAGTTATCATTTCGACCTTTCATATTCCTATAATACATTTTGCAATTCAGACGAATGGAAAAGTAAGAGAGCAAGGAAAAAATTGAACAAAAAACCTGTGACCGTACGAAGAAGCTAACCAGCGATATACATGTTAGTCTACAGGGCAATGAAAATCATTAAACATTCTGACGGCAAACTGCTAAAATCATAAATGAATTGACATAAAATATGACCTGTAAGCCATGGGAAATTGTTATGAACACCGCACGCCGTGTTTTCAGAGGCGTCCCATGTTGTATTCGTACCCAAATCGTGTTCAGCATTTTGCTCGCAGAGAACTTACACAACAGGCTGCCTGTAACGTTCCGCTAATAATTATTATATGTATGTATCAGTCCTAACGCATCTCATGACGTGTGAAAACCATTCAGCCTCATACACTGCACAGCATGTCAATGCGCCAGATCTGAATGTTGCTAAGCAAATAACACGTTAAACAGACGCTGACATGGGTTTGCTTTACGCTTGGAAAATATTATTCTATTCACAGAACTTTAATTAATTTTCAAAACGTATTAATTTTAAAAATTATGTAGTTTCTGGATTCGAATCACTGACTACGGCTATGGAAATAGAAGTTTTCCTACATACTTTCCATGATGATGGAATATCTGTTAGCGCGACGTAAATAAAAGCTTTGTGGTGCGTAACACTTTCTATTAAAAAAAAAAGAGTTTCGTACATGTAAATCAGTGCAAGGCATTTTATACCTTTCCAGTTCTACAGTGATCGCAGCAAACCCACAAAGCTCAGTCACCTCGTACGCTGGGTTGCCTCAAACCCTCCTTGCCACTGTTCAACAGCAAACATTCTCAAAAAAGCAGATAAAATAATACATTTTTTCTTGCGCCATATTAATAACGTCAAAAGCGAGTGCTTATACAAATTTTGACCACTCGATCGCAACTACGATCGCAGTCCAGAAAGTAATTTTTCCTGGGGCCCTTTACAGAAAGAAAGTAAAATTTCATGGAAAGATTTACTGGAACAGATACATCAACTGTTGAGCTCTTTTTAAACATATCCCTAACGGAAATTATACATTTGTTATATCATGGATCAACTTTTGAAAACCTGTGTCGTAGACGTCTACCGCCTGACAACGGAAATCAGTATGTAACAGCCGTCCGCACATATGTTGATCTCAGGGTATGACAAATGTCTCAAGTATAATATGTTTATGTCTCGTGACCAAAACATGGTACGAAATGGTAATATAAACATTGGAAATCTATCCTTTGAAGAAGTGGAAAAATTAAAATATTTTGGAGAAACAGTAACAAATATAAATGACACTTACTTACTTACTTACCAATGGCTTTTAACAAACCCGCATATTCACTGCCGCCCTCATATAAGCCCGCCATCAGTCCCTATCTTGTGCAAGACTAAGCCTAGCCGTCCACTGGCACCGTGAACGGCCGAATATTTGTTAGGCCGTATACGGCCGAATACCGGACGACCGGCAGAAGAGCCGATCGATCGTCCACTGGAGCCGACACTTCGGCCGTCACTTATCAATGTATGTCCTCGTGCCACATGCTTATACTTCATACATACATACATACATACATACATACATACATACATACATGCGCTCGGACGCGGTTCGATCCTCGCTTGGACTAATTACCTGGTTGGGCTTTTCCGAGGTTTTCCCCAACCGTAACTTGAATGCCAGGTAATCTATGGCGAATCCTCGGCTTATCTCGCCAAATACCATCTCGCTATCACCAATCTCATCGACGCTAAATAACCTCGTAGTTGATACAGCGTCATTAAATAATCAACTAAAAATTACACACATACATACATACATACATACATACATACATACATACATACATACATACATACATACATACATACATACAAATGGCTTTTAAGGATGACGAAAATATAGGGTATATCCGATGCTTAGAGAAAGGTGTCGCCTGGGTAATTTTCATCATCTACGCCTACACAATAAACTTCTAGAGGATAGTGCTATGTTTTTCGATTACTATCGGGTGAATGTTGATACATTTCAATAGCTATATTTTAAATGTAATTCGTCCATCAATCTCAAAATGGTCAAATTTCAGAGAAGTTGTACCACCTGAGAAACGTTTGTCAGTGATCTTAAGGTAAGTAGTACATGAACAATAATTTGTTAAGGCTTAAAAATTTTATTTCACTTGTTTAACGAAAAAAAAAACACACACACACAAAAGAACTAATTAATTTTTCGGCGTTCATGGTGAAATTTATGGAAATAGTCATCACGTGTTGCCCTGTTCGGCCGAATGAGACTGGAAAATCCCATCTGAATTGGATCGAATCGGCATACGGCTGTCTTCGGCCGTAAACGGCCGAATAGGGCGAGTGTAATGGACGCGCGCCAATGCATTCTCTTGTTGTGGAATCATTCGGCCGTATACGACCGTAAACGGCCGAGTTGTTATTCGGCCGAATTCGGTTCCAGTAGACGGCCAGCCTAATCCATCTCTATCATAACCCACTTTCCTCAAATCCATTTTAATATTATCCTCCCATATACGTCTCGACCTCCCCAAAGATCTTTTCCCCTCCGGTCTCCCAACTAACACTCTATAATATAAATGACACTCGGGAGGAAATTAAATACAGAATAAATATGGGAAATCCCTGTTATAATTCGGATGAGATGCTTTTGCCATCCAGTCTGCTTCCAAAAAAATTGAAAGTTAGAATTTATAGAACAGTTATATTACCTGTTGTTCAGTTTGGTTGTAAAACTTGGACTCTCACTTTGAGAGAGGAGCAGAGGTTAAGGGTGTTCGACAATAAGGTGCTTAGAAAAATATGTGAGGCTAAGAGTGTGAAGTTACAGAAGAATGGAGAAAGTTACACAACGCGTTGTATTCTTCACCTGACATAATTAGGAACATTAAATCCAGACGTTTGAGTTGGGCAGGGCATGTAGCACGTACGGGTGAATTCAAAAATGCGTGTAGAGTGTTAGTTGGGATACCTGAGGGAAAAATACCTTTTGGGAGGCCGAGACGTAGATGGGAGGATAATATAAAAATGGATTTGAGGGAGGTGGGATGTGATGGTAGGGACTGGAATAATCTTGCTCTTGACAGGGACGTTATTTGAGGGCAGCAATGAACCTCCTGGTTCTGTAAAAGCTATTTGCAGGTAAGTAAGTACTTAAGTAATATATGTTGGTGGTCGTGATGATTGTGTTTGTGTTGTTTAGGATTACGTCTTTGGTTAGTAACAATGACAATGATGAAAAAACTCGTAAGTATTCCCTAAACGAAGGAACGAAAAACAATACATTCACTGTCTCTTCTATTTAGAATCATGCATACTTCTACTCCGAATTATCTGTTATCGCGCTTTCAATTTCTTACAACTCTTCGAAGCCGACGTCAAGGACTTCTTTCTATCCCTCATCATAGAACGTCTTTATACTCATCCTCGTACTCTGTAGAAATACCTCGCATCTGGAAAACGTTACCTAATGACGTCAGGTACCGCCGGACTTTATCACAATTCAAAATTAAATTGGAAAATTTTGTCTTATTTAATGCTTTTTAGGTATTGCTAGAAGTTCTGATTTGTGTTTTTTTTTACTCTATATTAAAATAGCAAGTTTCTTTTTTATGTTAGCTAATTAGTTAGGATACAGTTAATTCTGATACTTAATCATTCATTTAAAGTTTGTGTGACTGCAACCTGCGTATATTTTTGTGCGAGATCGTGCGTATTTGCTTGTTTTCCGCACAGAACCAATACGCGGTAAGTGTGAAATACCACATTCAGTATTCCCAACGTATCACACATAACAATTTCCTTCTTCTTACCGCTTAAGCGCGACATTCATTTTACTGCTTTAGGCTTTTAACATATTATTTTTAGAGACGTTTAACATAGTAATAATTATAAATTTAGAAACTTACCACTGCAATTTCACCTAAATTGCAATGTTAATTATTGTTTTTAAATATTTGCAAACATTAAGTAAACTCTACTACTCCACGAAACTTATTGCATTCCTGATACAAGTAACATTAAGGAAGCCGTGAAAAAATCAACGGGATTCCAGATGCCGATGTTATTACTGCAATATGTTATATAAATAATATTGTTAAAATATTAAAATGAAAAATAAATCATTACATAACCTTACCGTTTGTTTTAAGTTCGCATTTATAGACTGGGGGGAAAAAAAGTCGGATGTATATCACGGCCTACTGGAGTATAGTAAACACAGAAAACATTTTATAGCAACAATGTTGAAGAAAGATATTTTGGTGTTCCGAAGTTGGCGTCATTAAACAGAAACCAAGATGGAGATTTCATTGCAACTAATTAGAAATTCGTCTTTCAGGTATGTAATAAACGATCTTCGCACAAAATAATATACGATACACGAGCGGTATGTTTGTTTTCATGTTCTAGCAATTAAAAAAGCTCAATTACGTTTCGCTTTTTCAATCTTTTCCTCGAACATGAAAACGTCAACATACCGCTCTTGTAACGTATATTACTATTGTGTGGCTTTACGTTGCTTATAATGTAATTGTTTCCTTCTTATTTCTATTATTGTATTTGTATTTCTGGTGGTGTGGATGAGAAGGCCTGATGGCCTTAACTACTTACTTACTTACAAATGGCTTTTAAGGAACCCGAAGGTTCATTGGCGCCCTCACATAAGCCCGCCAGCGGTCCCTATCCTGTGCAAGATTAATCCAGTCTCTATCATCATACCCCACCTCCCTCAAATCCATTTTAATATTATCCTCCCATCTACGTCTCGGCTTCCCTAAAGGTCTTTTTCTTATTATAGGGATACGTAACAAGCTGTTTTTTACGGTGATGGGTTGTTAGCCCTTCGCCCAACCCCCAAGCTGGAGGACCACCCCTTATCGGCTGTCCACGGCTGCTTATTCAATATATTCGCAGCTACCCTCCATATCTGGAGGCCGTCTCCTCTATCCGCAACCTGAGGACGCGCCATGCCGTGGTGATGGCCTTAACTACACCAGAATAAATAAATTAATTAAATAAATAAATTAAATAAATAAATAAATAAACAAAATAAATAAATAAAATAAGTAAATAAATAAAATAAATAAATAAAATAAATTAATTAATTAATTAAATTAAATGAACAAATAAACAAATATATAAGTAAATAAGTAAACAAACAAATAAATAAATAAATAAATAGCTGAAATATGTCAACTATCGAAGCAAAGTATAGGCTGTAAATTATAATGGAATGCAACTTATAATTAGACAGAAATTAAAATCTTTTAAAATCATCCAGTATGCGACTTTTAAGCAAGTGCAATTGGCGTAGCTTTACCAATTTTATTGGAATTCTCAATATTGGGCTGTAGCTAATGATCACTTGAGCGTGAGGACATTATCGGTGATACATCGCTGCGTATTTTCATCCAACATGACCGCAATTACACTGCAAGCAGCTTAAATATCGGTTAAAGCAATATTATAAATTCTATTTCGCGGTGAAGGGGAAACAGAGTGTGTTGTGTATAAACAGCATGGGGAATCAGGCATTTGACACATTATATTTTTGTGTACAATCAACTCTAAAAGACATAAATTGAATGCACTGGGACGATAAAATATCCGTAACATGATGATGTTTTACCGCCTGTATAAATCCAAAAACATCACGGCTTATAACGGTAATTCTCACAACATTAATTCATATTAAATTTGAAAATGTGTGCCAGTAGCATAAAATATATTCACGTTTTACATGATTTCACCAAGCCACCAATGACATCCTTAATATGAACAATTATAAGGTAAAATATTAAAACTGACAAATTTCACAAAGAAAACCTATGATACTGATGATAAAGAAAAATTATGTTAGGTTACGTTCACCGGAAACTATCGAAGCTGGTCAAACTGTGTTTCCGGTGTAGTTCAAGCTCGATCGCAGCAAGTCATGCTGGCTGATGTGTATCAATTCAAAATTGTGTCACTGGACTTATTTTTTATATAGGCCCCTATTAATGCAGAACGTTGTGTAAGTGAAATGTTAAATATGTTTGTTAACTCCGTTTTTTTATTCTGCTTTGTTTTATAAAAGGGTAAGTTGTTTGGCGAAATACCTGCATTCAAGGAAAGGTTTAGCAACATTTGGAGGCAAGTAATAAATCCGAATAACATAAAAATGTCATTGATTTTACGAAGACATCACAGTAATTATTCCATCATAACTGAGCTACTGGTGGGACAAATATTCTTCCTACACAGTACCGCGTAATGTTCGAGGAGAATTATTCTAGCAGGAAGATAGCCAATATTTGTAAGGTCATCTTGGCAGAAGGACAGACCTGGAACCCTTTCATTTTGGTATGATTTTTCTTTGAATTTAATATTTGGTAAAATTATAATATAGCGACCAATATTTATTTTTGTGACAGACAGACAGGCAGGCAGGCAGGCAGGCAGGCAGGCAGGCAGGCAGGCAGGCAGGCAGGCAGGCAGGCAGGCAGGCAGGCAGGCAGACAGACAGACAGACAGACAGACAGATAGATAGATAGATAGATAGATAGATAGATAGATAGATAGATAGATAGATAGATAAAGTAAATAAATAAACTAGTAAGTAAGTAAATAAATAAATAAACATCGGGTTAACTTATACATCGAATAGTAAATATACGACCCGTATTAACTTACGGTATGTAAATTAGTACATCACTCTAAGGCGGGTTATCCAACGCTTTCCCCATACAAAAATTCTTGTTTATTCCGTACAAAGAAAGTGAATAAAATTTGGTATTGAATTAAACACAAAAAAATTAAAACAACACAAGACATTTTAAGAAAATTATCTACAGTAATCTCAATAGAGGTTTTGATTTATATACAGAAAGTCAAAACTCGAGTGGGATTTAATTGACTACCTAGTACATGATTAGAAGAAACTATATAAAGGATTGAAAAAATTAAAATACTTCAATACAATAAAATATTAATTGCTTTGGAAAATAGTAAAATGTCTTGAAAATGTATTATTGTAATATTTCATCATTACATATATTCCGCTAGATGGCAGTAGTGTCTTATGAGTGTTCTCTTGTTATCAGTTGTGCCAACTATACAATCTTCATTGAATTCTATGGACGATTACTAATCAAGAAGGCTTTGTTGATCCAGTTTCATTTTTATTAAAACAGTTGCATTCTATGTCAATTAGAAATTATATTAAACAATCTCTGATACGTGACTATCCATAATCTCATACAGCAGAAGCTATAACTTAACCTAAATAACATAAACAAGGTAAATGATAGAAAAGTTTTAATTAAGGATTATGAAATTAACATGAATGATTTTAAAATTTACAATTATTTAAATTACAATATTGGGAAATGAAGGGGAAAATGCTAAGGAGATAATAAAAGCAAAAAAAAAAAAAATGCTAGGAATGTGACAAAAACCAAATGCTAAGGAGGTGATAAAAATTGTAGGATAAGCAGCCGTCATTGGTTGAAACACGTCGTTCCATACCATTTTATTGGTGAACAGTAGCATGACGTAGTAAAAGTGTAATAATCAACAATAATCTTACTAGAGGTTTTGATTTATCTAGAGAAAATCGAAACTCGAGTGGGATTTAACTGACTATTACACGATTAGAAGAAAGTATATAAAGATTAGAAGTAACGAAGTACTCCAATACAATATAAATATTAATTGACTTACGAAAATACAACTGTCTTCGAATGTATTATTGTACCATCTCAACATTACAAATATTACGCTAGATGCATGCTAGATGGCAGTAGTGTGTTATGATTAGTTCTTATCTTGCTATCAGTTGTGCCAACTAGGGAATCTTAATTGAACTCTGTAGACGATTACTAGCAATGCCTTCTCGATCTAGATCACGATGGCAGTGTTACTAGTCAAGAAGGCTTTGTTGATTCAGTTTCATTTCTATTAAAACAGTTGCATTCCACTTCAGTTATCCGTATCCCAGTAATCAACGTCACTTGACAGATGATTTTCAATAAATGTTAATATTAAACAATCTCTGATACACGACTATCCATAATATCATATAGCAGAAGCTATAACATAACCTAAATAATACGTACAAGTGTTAGAAAAGTTTTAATTAACGACGATGACATAAAAAATAAACATGAATAATTTTAAAAGGAATAATTATTGAATGTACAATTTTCAAATGTGTATGTTTTATTGGTTGGTGGTTCAGTTGATGTTATATTGGACGTGTGCGTAAAAGAAGTGGAACTCGTTGATGTAGGCCTACATGGTGTATTCCTCAACTTATTCAGGATTTCCGAATGGTGCTCTTCATTTATTTGTAAATAGGATTTCAGGGAAGATGCATAGGTATGACCAGTGATCTTTATTAATTCTTGTTCTTGAAACTGCTGTGCATCGAATGGAGTGTTTTGTAATTTTCTGTTTTTTTTTTTTTTTTTTTTTTTTTTTTTGACGTCCAGACCAGCGCAGTTTGAAATGTTGGCAAACAAAGAAACAAATGCTAGGGACGCGATAAAATTAAACAAATGCTAGGGACGCGATAAAATTGCGCGATAAGCAGCCATGATTGGTTGAAATACGTCCTTTCGTACCGTTTTATTGATCAAAAGTAGTATAATGTAGTAAAAGTGTAATAGTCACTATAAAACACGGCTCTTTAGATGCAGTACAATAAAGGGTAGAAAATTCTGGATTACCCTAAATCCTGGCGTGATAAAGGAACATCTTCAAATTATGTGAGATGGGATGAAGTTCCATAACCCAACGTTGTACGATGCTGATATTCCTAAGACTATTGTTTACATGTTGCTACAAGATGGTTTCTAATGGAAACTTCTTTATAACGGTTGGCGTGTGTATAAATCTTATGCCTTATTGGCTGAAGGGAGGAATGGGCCTATACGACGAGGGAAGGAGCGAAAAATAATAGCAACGGGAGCAGCACTTTGTCTAGGGAAGTGATTTCCAAACGTTTTAGTACAGGTATTAATCTTTATTTAGAACCTGTTTCCTTAATTGAAGTGCTTCTCTCTCTTTCTCTTTCCCTTGCTTCTTTACTATGTCTGCTATAAACACATTTTATAACAATTTCCGCAACTAACAGTGCAGTAACAGCTATAATTTAACAAGATGGCAGGTCACCAAAGAATATTTAGTACGCAGTGTTCGAATTGAAAGAGGGGAATTTTCCTCCTTCTGAATTTATTCCTAACTTCTGCATTCCTGCGTTCAACATTAAAATGGGACACACTCACGGACAGGACAACGCGAACATACAGAAGTGAGCCTGCCTGGAGAGAAATAAAAAATAGGTTGCTGCCACCAAATTACTCTTCAAGGAACGACCACTCATATAAATTGAGGGAAAGAAGACAGAGGACGGAAACTGGAAATTTTTATTTTCTCAATCGTACTATCAGAGACTGGAATGCTCTACCTGCAGACTTACTAAAGGCTTTACCAATAACCAAAAATGTATTTAAAAATAGGCTTAAGGACTTTACTAATAGACGGTAGTATGTTAAACACACTATTTAAAGAGTGTAATTGATATTTTGTTATTTGAAGTGTTGTATCAGTGAAGAAGTGTGTTGTGTCAGTGAAGTCTGTTGTGTCAGTGAAGTGTATTTCTGTCAGTGAAGTTTTATAGTTTATAGTGGCAGTGCAAAGTATTTGAACAGTGAAATGCTTTTGAAGTGTTAGTGAAATCAGGATAGAATCAGTGAAATGTGTCGTAGTTACAGTGCAGTGTGTGAGTTATCGGTGAAATGAGTGTAGTGCTGAAAGGTACTTGTGCAGGTATGAACATATCACACTCGTGGGTTTTAGTTCGAACTTAGGGTTAAGATACAAATTAGATTTACTTTAAATGTTATTTTAAGTGATCGTGCTTCAATTAATTTTAGGATGCTCCCTGTATTATTATTATTATTATTATTATTATTATTATTATTATTATTATTATTATTATTACTATTACTATTATTACTCTCTCTTTTAATATTATACTATACATTAGTGAGATCGAAACCTCGAATATGCATCTGTAGTTTGGAACTCTATTACTAGTTCTGATTCGGCAAAACTGGAAAATATTCAAAGGAAATTTATTTCATTATGTTCGTACAGATTCCTGCCTAATAACTCTGGGTATAACTATGACTATTACACTCTTACTACGTCATACTACTTTTGACCAATAAAGCGGTACGAAAGGACGTATTTCAACCAATCATGGCTGCTTATCGCACAATTTTATCGCGTCCCTAGCATTTGTTTAATTTTATCGCATCCCTAGCATTTGTTTCTTTGTTTGCCAACATTTGAAACTGCGCTGGTCTGGACGTCAAAAAATATATATAAAATTACAAACCACTCCAGTCGATGCACAGCAGTTTCAAATATGACTCGCATTGGCATTCAAGAACAAGAATTAATAAAAATCACTGATCATACCTATGCATCTTCTGAAATCCGATTTACAAATACATGAAGAGCACCATTCGGAAATCCTGAATAAGTTGAATACACCATGTAGGCCTAAATCAACGAGTTCCACTTCTATTACGCACACGTCCAATATAACATAAATTGAACCACCAACCACATTCAAACTTGAAAATTGTACATTCAATAATTATTCCTTTTAAAATTATTCATTCGGAAATCCTGAATATGTTGAATACACCATGTAGGCCTAAATCAACGAGTTCACTTCTATTACGCACACGTCCAATATAACATCAATTGAACCACCAACCACATTCAAATTTGAAAATTGTACATTCAATAATTATTCCTTTTAAAATTATTCATGTTTATTTTTTATGTCATCGTCGTCAATTAAAACTTTTCTAACACTTGTGTACATTAGTTAGGTTATGTTATAGCTTCTGCTATATGATATTATGGATAGTCACGTATCAGAGATTGTTTAATATTAAGATTTATTGAAAATCATCTGTCAAGTGACGTTGATTACTGGGATTCGGATAATTGAAGTGGAAAGTTGCATTTTAATAAAAATGAAACTGAATCAACAAAGCCTTCTTGACTAGTAACATTGCCATCGTGTATAATAGACCGAGAACTTCTCGACGAGAAGGCTGTAGGGCTCTGAGTTCTGCAGTCACAACTGGCCTACGTCTATGTTCATGATACAACGGAGTGGGCTATGGAAATTCAGTTCTTCTTGGCAACGGTTTTGTTGTGAATTGTTTTGTATCTCTTCTGACGAGAACTAAAAACTGTTCTTGAGTTTCATTTACTCAGTATATTGTATTCTAGCTACAATATTGGTGACCCCGACGTGATATGAACACGCACGAAGATACAGAGCAAAGTTCTTTACCAACTAGTAGTGGTGGGAGGGGAGTACATGTAGGGCTCTGAGTTCTGCAGTCACAACTGGCCTACGTCTATGTTCATGATACAACGGAGTGGGCTATGGAAATTCAGTTCTCCAAGGCAACGGTTTTGTTGTGAATTGTTTTGTATCTTTTCTGACGAGAAATAAAAACTGTTCTTGAGTTTCATTTACTCAGTATATTGTATTCTAGCTACAAGGCATTGCTCACTACTGCCATCTAGCATGCATCTAGCTTAATATTTGTAATGTTGAGATGGTACAATAATACATTTCAAGACAGTTCTATTTTCGTAAGTCAATTAATATTTTATTGTATTGGAGTACTTCGTTACTTCTAATCTTTATATACTTTCTTCTAATCGTGTAATAGTCAATTAAATCCCACTCGAATTTTGATTTTCTCTAGATAAATCAAAACGTCTAGTGAGATTACTGTTGATAAAAAATGCGACTACTTTAAATGTCGAAGCCTGTATGCCAGACGTCATGACCTCGATTACTTATTCGTATGTAGACTAAGGTCCGTAAAGGTGACATTAATTGTCAATCTTTCTTAAACAGTGTCAGCCTTCGTACTCCTATGAAGGACTTGAGAAATCACAAACTCTTCTATAGTAGAAATTCTAAATCTTCCTTTCCGGTCTCCAGATGAAAAAAAAATGCTAACTTACATGTAGGCGATTTCGATCCATTCAATATATAGAAGTATTAGAATATGGTGATGTATTTGCTAATATTATACACAAATTGGTAGTAACAATCAACTCCTTTCCCTAATATTTTATAGTATTAATTCTTGTAAACTAATTATTGTAATCTATGTTCTTTATTTTGTTGTTAACTCAAGTATTTAATTTGTACCATAGTTGTTCATTTTCATGTATTAATTTTATCACTGTGCTGGACTTTTATTGGCCAATGGCTGTTGTCCAGCAAATAAATAAATAAAGAAAGAAATAAAGAAAGAAAGAAATAAATAAATAAGTAAATAAATAAATAAATAAATAAATAAAGAAATAAGTAAAGAAATAAATAAATAAATAAATAAATAAATAAATAAAGAAGGAAAGAAATAAAGAAATAAATAAATAAGTAAATAAATAAATAAATAAATAAATAAATAAATAAATAAGTAAATAAATAAATACATAAAGAAATAAAGAAAGAAAGAAAGAAAAAGGAATAAATAAATAAATAAATAAATAAAGAAAAAGAAAGAAATAAATAAAGAAATAAATAAATAAATAAATTATTATTATTTATTATTAATATTATTATTAATTTATTATTAATTATATTTTTATTAATTGTCATTATTGAGTGTAATAGTTACCACTGCCACCAGGTATATGCCCATTTGCAGTGTGAATAAATACACACATAGACACACATACTGTACATTCCCGTTTCTGAATATATGCTTTAATATTATTAATTATAGCGAGCTGATGTTCACATGACTGATCCACAATATATGATACTATACTGCTGACTTTACTTTGCGATAAAATTTTTCTGAGTCTTCATTGTCTCTGCAAAATATGTTGCTCCCCGTGCAGTGAATATTATATAAAAAAGCAAGAGATGGACACCAAATCACCGACGACGGATGAAAATTAAACGTTCTATTTACATAAACAAGTTTTCTGTACTGCAGAAAAATTACTGTGTCGACACATCAAAGTAGAAACATCGTCAGAACCGCAACCCTCATACTTACTGAATGAAAAAAACTGAAGTAAAAATAATGAAGCTAATACAAACTCGTGGCGGAAAGACTGATTTCAGACTGCAAACAAGCGCGAAACATTTCAATATTGTTCTGACAAAGGACTCAGACTACGAACTGAACTGTGATGTTCAGTTCAGTGGAAAGCTTTTTGAAATAAAGGTATAATTTGGCACAAACATTAACTTTTTCACGAGTTCGCATTCGAAACTTCACAATGTATCTGAAATGTCATTCTGCTGGATGCACGAGGATGCTCAAAGTCCGCCCACAGCTCCGGGAAAGCTCTCGTGGCGTCCACTGAATGGGTCACTGCTCGAGTGGAATACACACTATCCGATTTCCAGGGTTGGAATGGCTCGCTACACTGGCGGGGATCGTAGAATGACAAGATCGTGCTCCGTGATCCTACCTCTGTAACTAGCAGGCAACTGGTACTGCGTTTTAAAGGAGGCCAGTAGGTCAGTGAAATTGCTTCATTTCTTTCTTAAAATGTCACATTGTCGCCCTCGCACAATTATTGTTCATCGCCAGCCAAGGATGATGGATATTTTTGCGGCGTTGTGGGCACTCATGAGTGGAATTACGAAATTCTAAACTATAAAAGCTACATTTTTCAAATTTGCATCATAGCGGTATACTAATATAACTAAAAAAAACTCACAAAAATTTTCCCTGTAGCTCTCATGGTTCACAAGTTATGGGTAAATTTATATTTTTAGGGGGCGGACAGCTGATGAGGGATGGTCCTCCAGCTTGGGGGTTGGGCGAAGGGCTAACAACGCATCACCGTAAAAACAGCTTGTTACGAAACCTTCAAATAAATTATTCGGTTGAAAACCTTTTATCATCTAGTCTGCTGTCAAAAAATCTGAAAGTTAGAATTTATAAAACAGTTATATTACCGGTTGTTCTTCATGGTTGTGAAACTTGGACTCTCACTTTGAGAGAGGAACATAGCTTAAGGGTGTTTGAGAATAAGGTGCTTAGGAAAATATTTGGGGTTAAGAGGGATGAAGTGGCTGGAGAATGGAGAAAGTTACACAACACAGAACTGCACGTATTGTATTCTTCACCTGACATAATTAGGAACATTAAATCCAGACGTTTGAGATGGGCAGGGCATGTAGCACGTATGGGCGAATTCAGAAATTCATATAGAGTATTAGTTGGAAGGCCGGAGGGAAAAAGACCTTTGGGGAGGCTGAGACGTAGATGGGAAATTAACATTAAAATGGATTTGAGGGAGGTGGGATATGATGATAGAGACTGGATTAATCTTGCTCAGGATAGGGACCAATGGCGGGCTTATGTGAGGGTGGCAATGAACCTCCGAGTTACTTAAAAGTAAGTAAGAAGTAAGTAAGTAAGTAAGTAAGTAAGGGGGCGGGTAACTCAAAAAGTCCCTTGCGTAACAATTTGCGTAACCTCATAATTTGGGAATAGGTTCACCACACATATAGGCCTACTTCATTAAATAGCACTGAGTTTCAATGTGGATTCATTAGATAAGCCTCTAGGAGTTTTTAAATATTGTATATATTTTTTCCTTAAAATAAAAAATAAATATTGAGAAAGTGGAACAAATACCCTATATTGAAATTCTATTTATCATAAAAACCAGAGCAATTATTATTCAGTACATATCTGTGAACTTGAATACCAAGTTTGAATTATCACAAAATCTGCTTCGCAAGGAGAATTTTAAAGCAACGAAAATTCTCAAAATTTAAAGTGTGAGAAAAGAGCAATAAAAGATTTGAACACACTGCTCATATTAAAATCCTCCTGGTTCACCAAAGAACCTATGGGAATATCTAACTATCGAAGTGGTGCGGTATAATGAAACAGAAGTCAATGAAAATGCAAATAAATCCGAATTGTTGAGTACAGAGCAAAACTGTGCGTGTCGCAGCTGAAAATTTGAAACACCACGGGACTTTTAAAATTGGCGTATGGAATTTAAAAATGGCAGTATCGTACCGATGGTACTACGTTTTTAATAGAGGGAGATATGCAGTATTTTATAATGTCAAAAAATTAAATTGGGATTTTTTAGAGATCTTCAAAATTTACTTATGGTCACCCTGAAGGGAAGAGGATGGTAGGCCTATAATTTGCAATGTTTCCACTAATTGATCCACATTAATTTTTTTTATATTGTAAAAATACCACTCCTGAAACAACTTAAATTCCAGATTAGTTTTTGAAGAAAAGAAACAAATTTTTGGCCAAAATTTTGAACAAAAGTATCAGTATACAGTTATTCATTAAAATGGATACAGCCCGCATATTTTTTTAAGATAAATTAAAAACCTCTTTGACATTTTACTCTTAAAAGCACATACTTCAAAATATCTGGAGCATAATTCACACTGGCTTTCAAAATTTTAAGATAAACTACACAATTTAGGAATGAATTTTCGAGGCACTTATATAAAAATTGTTGTTTAGTCAACTGTCTGCAGACAGATCTGAACCTCACAAGTGATACCAACAAGGTACCACTTATGAGGAAACTAGGCCAGGAGATAATAGAATAGCATAGAATGTTTTATTTTCGCTGGCAGAGTTAAGGCCGTAGGGCCTTATGTACACTACACTTAAAAGATTCTCCAGCAATATTCTTCAGTTAAGTTTTAACGACTACTACATGTTTATTAAATTTAAACGTTTTTTGGATTCTAAAAATTGTTTACAAATCTAGAAGTATTGTCCAATCGTAATACCAAATTCCAGCTCAAAATTACCCTTAACGATAAACGTTTTTTGGATTCTATGAATTGTTTATTAATCTAAAAATATTGTCTAATCACAATACCAAATTCCTGCTCATAGCTACTCGTAACGATAAACGTTTTCTGGATTCTAAAAAATGTTTATTAATCTAAATGTATTGCCAAATCACAATACCAAATTCCAGCTCAAAATTACTTCAGGATATGTAACAATTCAATTGTGAATTCCACTAAATTTAAATTTATACTAGCGAAAAGTATACATAAGTACATTCGTTCATAATTTATGGCATAAAATCTACCTACATAATAGAATGTATAAACGAAGTAAAGTATTTGACGTTTCTTTTTTTTTTTTTAGTTGGTTATTTAACGACGCTGTATCAACTACTAGGTTATTTAGCGTCGATGAGATTGGTGATAGCGAGATGGTATTTGGCGAGATGAGGCCGAAGATTCGCCGTAGATTACCTGGCATTCACCTTACGGTTGGGAAAAACCTCGGAAAAGACCCAACCAGGTAATCAGCCCAAGGGGGGATCGAACCCGCGCCCGAGCGCAACTTCAGACGGTAGGCAACCGACTGAGCCACGCCTGTGGCATTTGACGTTTCAGATTGTAAAATTTCCTTTGTTGTTCAGTTTAGAATTGTAATGTTTATATTATGGTTTTATTGGATGTAGACTGATTTATTTAATTTATGTTTCTTTTATGGCTAGTTCAACAATACATGACAGTATCATTCACAGCATGACGAAGGAATTGAATCAATTGTTACATATGTATAAAATGTATAATGGGAAAATAAGTACCATTTCTCTGACGTTGTTGTTTAATAGTTTATATCTGCCTAATTGCGTTTTTTTCATAAGCGTTTTTACTATAACCTTCACACTTTACACTCCCTGGGAAGTCTGACTACAAAGTTCAGTTGAGAATAAAGATAGTCTGATGTAGAATTAAATAATATACGACCCAAAAAGAACTCGTAGAAATAATGAGCCTCCAGGGTGCTCTCCTGTGGCAAATAAAAATCCTGAGCAATTTAAAAGTTTGCTGGTAAAGTTGTTGCGAACGGCCAGGCGATTTCAAGTTTCCGATAGCAACGAAACAAAAGCCTCACACTCGGTGCTTCGTTTCCAATGCCACTTTTATCCGCTCCGGAGAAACGAGCTAACAACATCACAGAGCACGCTGATGACCCGGCCCGTGTCACGCTCATTAACTTCTGGAATGCCAGCTCAGCGGAACAAGTTAAGGGTCTATCGTCTCTGTTAATTACCACTTGCAATTGTTAATTTGCAAGAGTATGTACGGAGGATCTGCGCTATGAATTGCAGAATTGTGTACAAGAAACGCTTTTGTCTCCCTTAAGTTCCTCTCTAATGCAAGTTTTCTTTTAGTTAAATATGTATGTAAAAGTATGCAATACATCTTCTTTCCTCTAAGGCAGAGATGGGCATCGTGCCTCACTTGAGAATTTGTGCCTCACTGACCTTCACAGAACTTATCGCTCTGAGTAACATCACAAAAAGGAGTGCGTTATATGGCAGTAAACATTTTTAATAGCCTCCCTATCGAGATAAAAAATGAAACTCAAAACATAAAATTATTTAGGGCCAAATTAAGGAAGTACCTAATTTCTCACGCCTTCTATTCTGTAGGTGAATTCATGACATTCAATAATACTTCATGAAATTGATACTAAAACTTTGTGTTGTACTAGTAGACTATATTGTAAATCTCGTCTATATATATTTCATCTAGACTGTGACTATAAATTAAGATTTTATAATAGTATTAAGTTTTTTGACTTATTCCATATTCTAGCTGTAAGCATGTATGAATACCATGGAATGTTAATAAATACAATAGAATCATCTTCACAGTCCCCGTTCCTCCCTCACGTAGCTCCTTGGCGTGGGCAGATTCTATATCAGTTTCATAAGCAATATCAGTGGTGGAATAATGGCATTATCAAAGCAATGTGTATGCGTTAGAAAACGATTATTCCATGAGAAATGGGAGGAAGAGTTTTTACTGTTTAGAAAGGGAGAACATGCGATGTATGTTATGCTCGAAAATCCTATTAGGCATTGATAAATTTAATATACAACGACATTACTCCTTATGTCATAAAGAACATGCTGAATTAGAAGATAAGACAAATTAAATGTTATTTTTCGTACTATTCCGAAGAAAATTTATGATCTTAACATTTGCATAGTATACTAAATACAACATTATACCTTAAACATGCTGCATTAAAAGTAGCCTACGAGGAATTAAATGTTGTTTGTACGTATTATTTCCAAAAGAAATTTATAAAAAATATATATCAAACATGCGTAGAAAACTAAATATGATTTTCTGAAATTATTTTAGGTCGAGAACGTGCAAATCTATTAAGGGGACACTCAACTATATTTTGGAACTTTTTTTCCTATTTGACCAATCGTTTTCAAATTTGGAGAAAAAGTTTAATATACACATGGAAAGTAACACCCAAAATCTCAGATCATTAGATCCAATACTTTTCAAAATAAAAAATATTTCAATTTTTAATCAATCATTAATTGAAATATCACTTTTAATTATCATTTTTTATTTTTTGACTTTGTGCATTTGACTGTGACTTCTCAATGAATAGGGGAAGAATTCTGCTTATTGATTTAGTTCTGTCACGTAAATTAGTGTAGAAATTAAATAATTTTTCATTCCTATGACACTTTTTCTCCAATTTTTAAGTTGAGTGTCCCCTTAAGTAATCTTCAGAAACGCCAGAATGTTCAAGAAAATAAACGTAGACAACGTGATGGAATATTATTGCTAGTTACGCAATTTCTCGCCTGTGATTTAAATCAATTCATCTATGGAGAAACAGTAAAGAGGTTTATGATTAAAGCTGCCGAATTAATTTGCCAAATTGAATAAAAGTTTTCGAGAGTCTCACGTTAACCAAGCGCTTTCCCAATAATTCGCCACTGACCGCCTTAGCGATTACGATAAGGTGACGCAGGTCACAGCAGTTTATACTTCCCATCCTACTCTGCAGTCTCCTCTCCTAGTAAACAAACTATTTCATATCGAGTGCCTCACGTAACCGAAAATTGTGCCCCTGTAGGCTCTAAGGTACTGGTATATACTACTGGTCCCTATAAATAGATACATAGGAACTTCTTCCCTAGCGATGGGGGTAACAGCAATTCCTTCCCTTTTTCTCTGAAATATTTAGCCTAAAAACAAGAGAGGAGCAATTACGCGAGTAGGCCCTGTATTGTCTCAAGGAATATATAAATTAGTCTTAAGTGTTTATACACGTAAATTATAATTTGTTAACCCAGTTTTATTATACAGGGACATAATTTTATTTTTACTTCAATTTTTATTGTACCTGAGTTTTTGAATGTACTTCACTCCCACCCCTTCTACTAAGGAAGTTCCAACTCCACACAGAGCCAAGACAGCAGATAGTAAGCAGTACTGAGTTACTGAGTATAGTACGTTCCAGATAATATGTTCGCGTTTTCCAGTGACGAAAGAGCTTTCAATATTGAATCATATTTTCGCACAGGTACTGTCCGTTTGCCTACGTCGCATCCCGATTTCCCCCACCTGCTTCTGCTCGCCCCTCTGTAATAGCTGGGCTGTCTTAGCTCTTTTCTGAAAACATTAATTTCTCTTAGGAATTGGGCGTTTACGTAGTACTATACAGCTGTTTAATTTAACTTAAATAAAAGGGCCTCGTTAAGTAATTAACTGTCACGTGATTTCCTCCCTTTCTACAATCCTGCGGCATAACCACTTGAATGGACAGTAGATAGCATGTCTGAGTAATTTTATATTTTCGGGTCGGGCAGAAGTGAAGATTGAATTTACAGTACGTAGAGTAGGTACAGAATTATTTCAACATGAGTTACTAGTACGAAGGACGAAACTGGCAATTGGAATTAGATGCAATAGTCTATAGTGCGATAATATGCACAAAAGAACTGAAGCCTGTATCGAAATGAACGGCCACCATTTTCAAAATTGTGTTTAAATATTCATATTATGATTAATTTTCAATTTAACTTCTTTCTCTATATTGTACGCTAATGTGCTGTAGACAGTATAATATACACTGCATAATGAATACGTTCGCATGGATAACTCACTTCGTGAGTAAAAACACTTATTCTTAATACAGTACTGTACTTTGATTAAAGATAAACCTAATGAAAATTATCAAACTCAAAATCGCGATATTTCCTAGTTTACGTAAATGGATGAACTACTTTTCTTCCTTCCTATACCTAGTAGAGTGATTTGTGTTTTACGCCAGTATCATCGAACTCCAGTCTTGGAGGGGGGAGCAAGCGGTCTTTCCGGTTCTCTAAAGGTATAGACAGGTTAATATTAAAAATGTTAGTAAAAATAAAATGATGTCCCTGTAGATGTTGGCTCCAAGTTTCGAATTCTTTCATCTGGCAGAAAATGTTTTTGAAGACGCGCATAAACAAACAAGTATACAAGAATTAATCTACTTGATATTTATTGTCCAAATTTATATAGCTTAATGAAAGTATGCTACTTTTTATTGTATATATTTGTATAGTTTTGGCCGATGAATTGTATATGCTTTAAATTGAATAGTAATCTATATAGCTCTATTGATAAATTGTTTGTATTTGTAATTTGAAGTAGTTTGCATGATATGTATTATCAATTTCTGTATATCACAACTGGTTGAATTGTTTATGCCTTAAATTTAATTGCCGGTTACTTACTTGTTTTGTATTGTACATATAGCTCAACTGATGAATGATCGTTTGCGTTTGTAAATTTAATAATCTGATTGGCTATATATTGTATATTTTTAGTAGAGCCATCGATGTAGCTCAGTCGGCAGACTCGCTGAGCTGCTGATCCGGAGCTGCGTTCGGGCTTGGGTTGGATCCCCCTTTGGTCTTTGGTTTCTTCCGAAGTTTTCCACAGCCGTGGGACTGAAGCCGGATGGTCTATGGCGAGTCCTTGGCATCAACCCCTTTGATTTGGTTACATGGTTGGGTTTTACGAGGTTTTCCACAACCAAAAGGCAAATTGGCGAATCCTCGGACCTCACCTCATCTCACTACATCTCGCCAAAATATTGTAAAAAATTGCACAAAATTGTAAAAATTGTAGAAAATTACTAAATTGTAAAACTAAAAATTTGTAAAAATTGTAATTGTAATATTGTAAAATTTTGACTTGTTCCACATCTTAAAACTTCATTGCTCATGTAAGATCTATGGAATAAAATGAATGAATGAATGAATTAGGCTATATTACATTACTACAGATAACATAAAACTATATCTATTTAAAATAAAAAAAATTACAGGCCTATGTACTTAAATCCCTTTAAAATAGTTGAATAAATACTGTTCAATCGCAAAGAATTGCCTTCTCCCCCACTCTACCCTTCTAAGTTCTGTTATCATTTTCATCGATAGACTGCACTGGAGTTCAAAAATATCTGATCTAGAATTTTCTGATCATGTAAGAGAACTTTCTATCCATGGAATAACTCAGAACCAAAGTTATAAAAAGATTGACAAACTTTGAAATAGTTCCGCTAGTTGTCAATAGACGACACGCCTGCTTGCCCGCTTGCGTGCGTGCCTTATTTATTTATTTATTTATTATTGAGATGGGTAAAAGTGTTAGAGAGAAGAATGATGTATATAACTAAATTATTCTCCTAATTGATAATGTCAGCGGTTTCCCGCTAAATCTAGTGTTCTTTTTACAATTGGCCTAATTAGAGAGGGATGAAATTTGCAGTCTATAGTGTGGGTATATTTATTTACCATTGGCAACACTGACTGATAACTTCGCCATCTACTCATAAAAGCAAGAACTAAGGAAGCCACGCTCACACGAAGAAATTATCGATTACTATCGATTAGTAAGGGTCAGGCATGGATAAATATATAATAGGATGCGAAACTGCGGTCAACACCATCTGGCGGTGGGGGACTGCAATAAGATGATCAGCGCCCAACGTCGTAGGTGGTGAACAATAGAGCTACGTGTTGGGTACATTACCCAGAGTTCTCTATTTATCCGTTCGAGATAATCGAGATATTGCTCGAGGAGACGAGAATGACGAAATGGCAGACAGAAACTTGTTAATAAGTGAACATAAAGTGATACGTGTGTGTATAAGCAGTGTATGTAACAGTGATGTTTATGAACGTTGTAAAAATAGTGTTGTTGAATGTATTGTAAAGTAATAGTAATATAATAAATTGAACTATCTAAGTAGTTATTGCAGACATTTCCATTGCGCTGTACAATAAATACCCAAAGAATACAATCCCAATTATCTAACCTTTTGCTTTATTTTTTGTCTCTGTCTGGTTATATTTTAATTGGGTAGTGTAAAATAGATCGTATCTTTTATCTTCCTATTGGCACCGGTAAGAATTTTCAATAGAGCTGTGAGGAATAAAAATATAAATGTATTATTTTAAATTGGGTTAGTTTCGAATATCGATGAGGGTGGGAGGGAATACTTTCTGCACAGTTTAACATTTTCGACACCAGGTGCGCTGATAAATGCATGGAGTAATTACTCTTTTCGCCACTTGGTGCGCTGCTAGATGTAATAACGTCCCTCCCCCCAACAGGTGGCAGCAAGATCAATTTCTACAACAGCGCCTCTAGTATGTGTTACGGGAAACTCAGTAAGTTTCGCATCCTATTATATTTTCATCCATGGGTCAGGTATCTTTGAACGCCAGTGTACCATCACTGTTTTCGTACACATCTGGTTCAGAAAACGCATCATCTTGTTCATTTTCTCTATTCCATAACATATCATGCTCGGACCCATCAATAGCACAGGAAATTCCAGTGTATTTTTAAGCTTTTCTTAATAAGTTCCTTGGTAATCAGCCCTCAGAAACACGAATTTGCGCAAGCGCTGTAAGGCCTCAGCTGAGAAAGAACGTGTTTATAGAAGGGAATCTTAAAAGTTTCAATCAATTCATATAAAGTATAAAAAGGGGCAAATCATTCCTTTCCGACATTTTATATTGTAATAACAGCTGAAAAGTGGTTTAAATAAATAAATAAATGAATAAATAAATAAATAAATAAATAAATAAATAAATAAGTAAATGAATGAATAAAATATTTAATAAATGAATGAATGAATGAATAAATAAATAAAAAATAAACACATAAATAAATAAGCAAACAAATAAATACAGAGACAAAGAAACAAATAAAATAAAATAAATATAAATTAAATATAATAAATAAACTAAATTAAATAAATAAAATAAATTAAATACATTAAATAAAACAAAACAATTAAATTAAATTAATAAATGATACAAATTAATTATTTAACAAAATTAAGTAAATAAAAACAAATACATAATTAAATTAAAATCAATACAAAAAATAAATAACATAAGAGAAATAAATTGAATAAATAAATATCATTAAATAAGTGAATAAAAATTAAACGAAATAAATTGAATAAATAAATAAAATAAGTAAATTAAATTAATTATTTAATAGAATACATTAAACAAAATAAATGTAATTAATTAATGAATATAAAGTGAATGAATGAATGAATGAATGAATGAATGAATGAATGAAAATTTAAATAGATTTTGTTAATATATCGATTTAAATAGCATAAAAGGCTTCTATGGAATGTGTCCATTTTATTTAATTACTTTTATTTAACCCTTAAATTGGCAATGTAACCTATAGGATACAATAGATTAATAGGTTATAGTCCACACCTGTGGAGTAACGGTCAATGCGTCTGGCCGCGAAACCAGGTGGCCTCGGTTCGAATCCCGGTCGGGGCAAGTTACCTGGTTGAGGTTTTTTCCGGGGTTTTCCCTCAACCCAATACGAGCAAATGCTGGGTAACTTTCGGTGCTGGACCCCGGATTCATTTCACCGGCATTATCACCTTCATTTCATTCAGACGCTAAATAACCTAGATGTTGATACAGCGTCGTAAAATAACCCAATAAAATAAAAAAATAAATTAATAGGTTATATGCTATAATTTTAATAGAACAATAGAAAAAAATAGTAGGAAAATTAAAATTTCAAAATACTGTAATATTGCACAACATATAAAATATGGACATTACGATAGTTGTTTTCTTTACAGTCCGACACGGTTTAATAAACTAGTGTGAGAAATGAAGTTTTCCCAATTTCAGCGTTAAGTTTAAATTTTCTCTCAATGTGGACGTATTCATGATGGATCTTACTGAATATGAATGTTTTGGTATCCTGAACATTTTTTATATGTGGACGTTACCAAATGTTGGACATTTTAATATAGTGAACCTTTTAGGCATCGGTTGCTATCTCTGGTAACGAACAATTTACGTTACATAATAGATGGATTTGATATTAGATGACGATGTCCGGTATAACGTCAAGATGTTTTCTGTGTATTGTATTCATATAAATTTTATTCTAATACTAGCCGTACCCGTGCGCTCCGCTGCACCCGTTAGAAATAAATATAAAGTAATTACATAATTGAAATAGGACACTTGATGCAGGGAACATTCGTGTTTGATAGAAGGATAAATCGTTTAATGTGTTACTTAATTTAAATTGCATCCAAATAATTAAAATGCAATCACTTTGGTCCATAGACATTCATTTGGTGCAATGACAATTCCTTTAACATGTTTCTTAATTTTTATTACATGCAACCATAGTTTAATGAAGATTGACATCATTTAGATTTTACTTGATATAGGTTGCCATTGAATTATGGTAATAACTTAATTTTAACCCTTGTTTTCTACGTATTCAGTAAATGGCGCTTGGCCCGCTATGGTTCTGAACCCTTCAAATAACTTAAATTATATTATATTATATTATATTATATTATATTATATCAGAAGTTACTGTAATAACATTATAGCATTATGTCCATCTAGAGAAACTACACTTTCCAATGGTGAAATAATAATTAATTATACTAATCGGTTAATTTTGCTTCCGATATTACTTCATACAAACACAGAAACATTCTCTGTAGGCTATCTTTCATAGCTTTCGATTGTTGCTGTCCAAGGCCCCTTATAGACGAAGTCATTTGTTTTTTAATTCATTACACGTCCTTAGATGGCTGTTATTTTAATTTTAAAACTCATTTATCTCATTAAATATCAGTCCTATCAACATTTTTCAAGGAATAAAACTTATCGCAAATTATTTTTAAAGAAACTTTTGTTAAATAACATTTTTCACAAAATCAATAATAAACGATATATTTTGATTTATTTAATTCAGGCCCCCTTAACCCCCCCTTTTAAATAATGTATTTTGAATGCCATATAGCCTAAAATCTAAGTTACAAGGAACTTAATTTATATGCCAATTTTCATCGAAATCCGTTCAGCCATTATCGCGTGAAAAGGTAACAAACATACAGACAGACATACAAACAAAAATTTCAAAAATGTGATTAGGGTGGTTAATTATATATGTTAGGACCAATTATTTTTGGAAAATCGAAAATTACCAGAAAAATTTCGGCTACAGATTTATTATTAGTCTAGATGTATCCTATAGGATGCAATAGTTTAATAGGCTATATGCTATAATTTTATTAGAACAATAGACAAAAAATTAGTAGGAAAATTACAATTTCACAATACTAATATTGCACAGCATATAAAGTATGGACATTACGATAGTTGTTTTCTTTACAGTCCGACACGATTTAATAAACTACCGTGAGAAATGAAGTTTTGCCAATTTAAGGGTGAAGTGTAACTTTATTCATTGTGTAGATGTATTAATGATGGATCAGTTCACAAAGTGCAGTCGTAGAGAACGGTTGTGTAGTAAGCAGCATATACAAGTAGGTTAGCGTGTGAAGAAGGTATGGGCGACGACCTAAATTCTTACAGAGCGCGAATCGGGTGCTTCAATGCAGGGCAGTGTTGCAGATGTTCAAAAGGTGAAAATGCAATAGTGTCTGATAGCATCAACATATTTGTGGCCGCAGCTGTTTTATCAGTTCTACTGATTATTGGAAATGTGGAGTTAAACCCTGGTCCTGGAGATACAGAAGGAAGAGTCTACAGTGATGAAGTGTTTCAAAGAGAATGGATAAACTATATGAAAGAAACGAGAGAAGACAGACTAAAGGCAAGTTTTCTACTAAACAAAGTAGCAAGTGATATAGATACATTAGTAAACAGATACACTGAAGTGGAAAAGAAGTTAAAGGAGGTTATCCAAGAGCAGGTGGTGTTAAAATCGATAGTTAAAAAATGGGAAAATGACAGTAGAATTAATAACATTGTAATTTATGGTGTTGAAGAGCGCAATCATGAAAAAGGAATTGATACTGGTTTCGTAGTGTTAGAATTATTAACTAAGTTTTTCGGTCTAAACTTGGACATAAGTGCGATTAATAACGCGTATAGAGTCGGTAACGGAAAAAAAAGACCAATTATTGTGAAATTGAACAGTTACTTTATCAAAGAGCACATCATTGCCAATACGCGTCAACTCAAAGGCACAAATATATTCATAGAAAATGACTTTGCAAAAGAAATTAGAGAGAAAAGAAAGAAACTAATTCCAATATTAAAAGAAGCTCGAGGTAAAGGATTGAGGGCAACTTTAGTAAAAGATAAAATGAAGATAAACGGAAACATAGTTAACGTAGAGGCCTTAAATAATCAATTCACTGAGGATTTATTAACTTGCTGCAACAACAGAAATAACGAAATAGAGACTTGTGGAAATAGAGCATCATCGACACCACACGTAAACAGAAGTGCATCACGAAACAGGAAGTCTAGAAGCGTAGAGAGGACTGCTAAGAAAAGTAACTCATCAAGCGGGCAGAAGGAATCAGAAATAACAAATAGAAGAATTGATGAGCTTACGGCAGTGAATGATATTAGAGCATACCTAAATAAACTAGACAGCACTGTTTTCACAGATCCCTTTAGAAGAAAGAAGAGTGAAGAAGGAAAACCTTGTATGGAAGAAGAAGCTGGAACCAGTGAAGATGCTGTTTGGGGAGCTGGGGCACAGACTGAGAGAACGACCAGTGAGGGTAGTCCGAGGCGCGCAAGTGAAAATACATCAAGGAGAAGCGATTGTGGATCAACCGGCAAAGTCAGCGCAAGTGAAGGCCAATTAATAAGAATGCCACATGCCGTTGGTAGTCCGGGGTGCGCGAGAGGAAGTGCTACAATTTGGAGGAGCTGTGCGATACCGACCGATGAAGTAGAAGCAGGTGACGAACAGTTAATAAGAGGTAAAATGACAAATAGAAACTCTAACAGAAATAAAGTAGATTCAATCAAAACTATAGATACTGAACGAAACTACCTACTAAGAGATAGGCATCAGCAAAGATTAAATTTTCCTAAAATCAGAAAAACTTATTATTAATTAAATAAGGTAAGAAGACAGGTTTTGAAAATAAGATAGAATTACGTCAAGGTTTTTTTTTATTAAGGTATTCCGATAGTTATATTAATTAATAAAAGTTCAGAAGAAAATTTGACTTTATAAATTGGTTAACTAATATATTTTAATTTCAGTAAGAATGCAATTATAATAAATTTATTAAATCATAATAGAAATCATAATTGAAATGAATCGATAATGAGTACATGCGACATAATGATGAAACTAAATTGAGGTTGATTATGTAAGTAATTTGTCAAGCTTGTTTTTAAGCAGGCATGCGGTAGTCTTCGTAGAAGTTACGCAAACGTTTCTGCTGACATGAAAATATTGTAAAAAAGAAAGATTAACCTACATATGGAATGTACCGATTCAGCTATTTCAGGTTCATGACTTACAGTATGTCGACATCTGATCATCTAATTGGAATAATAAATTATTATGTAAAATAAGACCTAAATATTACAATTAGATTTTTGAAAAGGAGCAAATAATTAAGGTTTAAAGTCTTAAGGGTTATCACGATTGGTTTAAACATGCACTAAAACAAGACGTAAGTGCAAGTTTGAACCAATAAATTATTGAGATGTGTGATAGATTAATTCGTTTAGGAAATTGTATATTTATTATATAGAACTACATTTGTATATATATAATGATGGATCTCATTGAATATGAATGTTTTGGGATCCTGAACATTTTTAATGTGGACGTTACCAAAAGTTGGACATTTTAATATAGTGAACGTTTTAGGCATCGACTATAGTTATATCTGGTAAAAAACAATTTACGTTACATAATAGGTAGATTTGAAATTGGATGACGATGTCCGATATAACGTCAAGATGTTTTCTGTGTATCGTATTCATATAAATTGTATTCTAATATGAATAATAGTGCAAATATTGTGTAGAACTGGTATCGTCTATCGCAAGTCACTTGGAATATTACAGAGTGATTTATATAGAACTGGCACATTTCTTTCATTAATTGTTTCAAAACGAATTGTGCTAGCGACAACTTATTATACCTAAAATGTAGAGGAATTTTGGGAGATTATTTACCTCTATAGCAAATGTTGAAAATGTCCTCTATCCTGCATAAGGCACAACTCAACACGTCGTTCCATGTTACTGGCCACTCGTTGGAGGACTCTGTTGTCAATAGCTTGAATCTCCTGTGTGATGTTGTGCTTCAGATCGTCCAATGTCTGGGGACGTGCGGCGTAAACCCTGTCTTTTAAGTAACCCCATAGAAAGAAGTCCGGCGTTGTCAAATCCGGAGATCTCGGTGGCCACAGGTTCCTGGAAATTATTCGGTCGTCAAAGAAACTTGCAATTAGTTCCATGGATTCATTTGATGTATGGCATGTAGCGCCATCTTGCTGAAAATATCCTTGATTCAGCTCTACATCGTCCAGTTACTCAACAAACTCCATGAAAATCAGTCGGTACTCTGCAGTGTTCACAGTCTGGTTAAAAAAAATTGGCCCTTTTCACTCACCAGAGATCCAGTTGTTTCCAATTTGTTTACCAGTCTCAGTATTGTGTTTCTTTTGGGAGGATTGCGAACACCAAATTCTCTCTGGTATGCCCTTTGAGTAGCTGTAATTAAATTCGTAATCCAGTATTGCTTCATAAGGAAGAGGCGTTGATTTAATGTGTACTGCATTTTCACGTTGACACAAAATGTCGAAAACAGCTGCCAACTATAGGAATAAAACACAAACATCTGCGCATCTACTGGGTGTTCATTTCAAAGTGTGTCATGACGTCACTGTTGTTGGGTCACCGATTTGAAGCGAGTTTCAGTTTATATGTTAGAGAAGTTGCCTATTATTTAAAGCGTTCTTCAATCTGAACTTGAGAATGTGTACGGTATAACTTGAACGTCGTAGCAACAGATGGCGGTCTGTACGGTCTGTGTGCTACCATAACCTCTTTCGAACTGTGTTTTGCGCCGGCAAGTCGTACGCAGGGTATTTGTTATCATCGGTTGCGTATGGTAACATTCCACAACACAAATCAAATGCTCCGTGTCCATGTTGACCGTCGAAGTTAATGTCAACAAATACGTAAGTAATCGTCTTAACCCTGTCCCCATATCTCGACAGTACGTATTTCCAAACAGTTCACATTCCTGCCACTACCGGCGTTACCGTACGTATCGGCACGTACTCTTCAGAATGAACGCCGTACTTGCTAGCCAACTTCTCTGCCTCTTAGATTATACACCTGAGCTGCGGAAGTGTAGGAAGATTGAATTCTCTAGGCTCATCAGCTAGCCACATGACGGCATGCAGCGAGCCAAGACACATTTTGAACTGAACACCCAGTAGTGCTGCCAACAATAGGAATAAAACATAAACATCTGCGCATCTAGTGACAAGGAATCGAAACTCCAGAATATTCTGCTTAATTTGGTGCTAAACTTGGGTCATTGAATGAATTTCCAACGGAATAATTAAAGAAAGAAATGTGTCAGTTCTATGTAAATCACTCTGTATAATTATTCTTTTCTACAATAACATTAAGATAATTAACTTCCTTCACACATAACAATAAATTGCAAATATTTAACGGATAAAGTAGTATTTAGATATGAATAATATGGAAGCAGATCGTCACTTACCCATGACCGTCATGTTGGAACTCTGGGCCACTGTGACGAAGTTGGGCGCCTCCGTGGACACTTCGCATTTGTAATTGCCGCTTGTGTTGAAATGCAGGTTGATTAAAGTCACTCGGTTGATGTCGGAGTTCTGGGGCTGCAACAAAGCACAGAGCAACTTTCTTTAATCAGGAGTCCCTACAACTTCGATTCGTGTGGGCGTTAGGAGAACCTACAAAACAACGAGTCCTTCAATTGGACTTACTTACTTACGTACTTATTTACTTGTGGCTTTTAAGAAATCCAGAGGTTCATTGCCGCCCTCACATAAGCTCGCACATCGGTCCCTATCCTGAACAAGATTAATCCAGTCTCTACCATAATATCCCATCTCTCTCAAATCCATTTTTATATTATCCTCCCATCTACGTCTCGGCATCCCCAAAAGTCTTATTTCCTCCGACCTCCCAACTAACACTCTATATGCATTTCTGGATTTGCCCATACGTGCTACATGCCCTGCCCATCTCAAACATCTTTTTTTTCAATTTATTTATTTATTTATTTAAATTTAAATTTACAGAATAAAGAATAAAAGTACAAAACAAACAAGAGAAATAGAAATAAAATAATACAAGCAATATAAAAAGAAGACACAGTAGTATTAACAAAATTTGAGACCGAATGAGCAGCGCTCGTGTTCGGTCGCAGTTCAGATATAATATTAAAATAATAATAATAATAATAATAATAATAATAATAATAATAATAATAATAATAATAATAAATAAGTAAAATAAAATAAGAACTAAAATATAATTACAGCGGCAATGGAATTATATAATATAATATTAACACTAGAGAAGAATAATATCGCACGTGAAAAGTAGGACTAATATATATTTCAAAATTATAGAATACAAATATAATGCAGGTTGATTAATTCATACACATAGGCTATAAATTTATTTAATCAAATTGAAGATATTAACACGTTTCTAATTTTCTTGTTATATGTTAGTGGGTTACATGTTAGAAGTTCTGGGTGTAATTTAGTTAAAGCATTGTACAACCGAGGGCCAAAATTTATGCTATGCTTTAGACCAGCAGATGTGAGACATTTAGGTTCTACTAATGTTGAATTAATATTTCGTCTTGTGTCATAATTGTGTGTCTGTAATACAAACTTATTACGATTTTGTGATAAAATTTTAACAGCGTATACTTATAAATTTGTTCAATATTAAATACATTAAATTCAGAATAAATTAATTTAGTTGGATAATCGAAACGTTTCTTCAAACAAATTTTAATTATTCATTTTTGTAGTAAATTTAACGGACTAACATTAATTTTTATACTTCCACCACATCCATCTGGATTTAATGTTCCTAATTCTAATTACATGCAGCTCTGCGTTATGTAATTTCTCCATTCTCCTGTAACTTCATCCCTCTTAGCCTCAAATATTTTCCTAGGTACATTAAACTCAAACACCCTTAATCTCTGTTCCTCTCTCAAAGTGAGAGTCCAAGTTCACAAACATATAGAAAAACCGGTAATATAATTGTCTTATAAATTCTAACTTTCAGGGTTTTTGAGAGCATACTGGATAATGAAAGCTCCTCAACCGAATAATAACAGGCATTTCACATATTTATTCTAGATTTAATTTCCTCCCAAATATCATCTATAGGCTATTTGTTATTGTATCTCCAAGATATTGGGATTTTTCCACCTCTTCAAAGGATAAATGTCCAGTTTTTATATTTCCATTTCATACAATATTACAGGTATATCCAAACAATACAATATTACAGGTATATCCAAACTTTGTATCATATTTTTGTATTTTAGGGTATAAGTGCATGTATATTTCCAGAGGTTTCAGGTCTTAGAAATCCAAGCCCTAATAATAATCATATAAGTTGGAGGAGAGAGAGAAAGAGAGAGAGAAACTCATCCGGCCTTAATTAAGGATGACCACTAGGATCCGAAAATTAATAGCAAATAAATATAATTAATTAAATATGAATATTGTTATAAAAATAAAATGTAATAATTAAGCACCATTGATTATCAATTATAAAATAAAATCTTAGAAGATGACTATAAAATTATACTTATAAATAAAATATTTTATTTAAAATTAGCATATTATTAATTAAGGCCTTCGGAGTGGTATAAATGAAATGTTATAATCTGCAGGGAATCTTTGAGGATTTGAGATGATTTTTTGAATTTCAAAACATGATATTGATAATTGTTTTAAAAAATGATATGTAAATTTTGGTAAAGAACTCCGAGCACCAAAAAATAAACCTGTCACTGACCAATTGAAGAGAGGGATGTTATACTTGGCACTAAGGTAGGGAATACAAGATTCATAAATGGCCCTCTTTTCCTGATCAACCTGATGAGCTTGGTTTAGATCTCTCTCCATGCGTATAGTTGGATCTATGATAATAGCCTTTTGTTGTTGCCTGTTTATTGCTATTATATCCGCTCTTCTGTGAGAGTCGTCTTCAGAAATACAGTGGACCTCTTCATGAACTGCCCAACCCTTGTTCCGAAGAAGACAGGCTATAGCTCCACGGACTCTATGATACCTATTGTTACGCAATAACTCTCCTTTCCGACAAAAGCCCAACACGTGGCCAAGAGTTTCCGTCTCGTTGCAGCCTGGTTGACGGCAACGGGTCGTGCTGAAAGCTCTGCCAGGAACGGAGCGCACTGCAGTAAGGTTGCAGGCCATCTTGATTGTATCTACTAGTACGAAACTTTTAATTAATTCTCGGAAGACAATGTACGTTAGGGGAACGAAATTAGGACTTCTTTTCATATCTGCTAAATAAAGGTTTACTTCTTGACCTAACGAAAACAGCACATTGTATTTTTCGATATAAAATATTCATTGACTTCGGCCGGACCTGAAACTGCGTATCATAGAGTTTGAGGCAAGTGCCATATCCACTAAATTCCCAAAGATGACCTGATATTCAATTAGTCTAGTACCGTACTAAGATCTGAATTTCCTAGACGAAGATTCGCAAGCCTAGGAGAACTGCACAGAGCTTCAGGTTAAATGGCAACTCGAGCATGAAATACTGCATTTGTGGGCGGATTACTTCAATATCGTTTAACATTGACTTCATTAAAGAGGTTAACTGAAACCATTATTGCAGATATGGGATTCCACACAGCTCAACTTGATCCAAATAAGTTGAAAGAATAATCATAAATCTTGCGAATAATCCAGGGGGACAGAATGAAATGGCAATAGTAGGATGTTACTGTGTTGTACCGGCGTGGAACGATCTTTTCGAGCGATTTTTCCCTGCATTTCAAACAGCAGGAGAGCCTTGAAGGTTCTTCACGGCGTAGAGAGACCCTCGTTCCATATAAAGGCTGTTATGCACTCTCGCTATTGAAGCGATGGAATCCCTAAGACCATTTCATTTTATGAGACGCTGTACTTAAATAAGGCATCAGATGAAAAAAAAAAGTGGTATTCACTCTTCGAGAGAGCTCTCTTTACGGCCGAGATATCGTGTGTTAGCGTTCTTTAGTACCGTTAAAGTAATAATGAATCCATGATATTACTATCCAATAAGTTTAAGTCTTTATTGACGATATTAATAAATAACGGACAATACGTTCAGTTAAGAAATTAAAAATAAGGTGGGTGCTCCTGTTATGGCCATGTTCCTGATATGCCCAACCCCCTATTGTGAGTTAGTTAACCAAAAAATCCGCTAAATTGCAGCAACATCCAATGAAAGGGCATCCTAGTATGTCACTCGATCGTTTTCCATCCAGTCAGGTTGAGCAATATGGCATCAGTTGCCTGTTTCGCGGTTTTCATGTGACCTCTTCTTATTTTTCTCTGGTAAGTCTCCTTTGTTTTATGCATGTTTTTCAAAGACTTGTTTCATGAAAACCATCGTACTCCATTCAGTTTTTAATGTTCTGTTGATTGGTGTTGTAGTTGATGGCGTATCTTTTACGAGTTGTTCATAATCAAACGATTTTCGTGAAAGCTTACCTGCTCCTGATATGGCCATATCAAATGCACCATTGCCATATCAAGTTCATTTCACTTTCATTTTTTCACTTAACAAATTTACATGCCTTATAGTTGAGATTACGCAAAAATTTCGTATTTTAAGAAAAACAACTTAATTTTTAATGGAAAAACCTGTTTTGACTACACTTATGAATTATAAAAAAGATTATTAATTGTCATTTTTATTCATTTTACACCAAAATTATTTAATTTTAACACACTGCGCTATCAAACTGAAAACAATCACGATTTGTAGAACATGGAACAAGGGTGGCCATATCATTTGCACATGTTCCTGATATGGCCACTAGGAAGACTTTTGGAATTTGGGACTTTTTTGACAATTAAAGCTATTTTATGGGGAAAGGAAATTGTTTTAAGAAAGTCCATTAGACTGAGAACGAGTAAGAAAAAAGTGGTTTACATTTTTTTTTCAAAATGGCGGCTAGAAAAATTCTCAAACCTTAGCATGGCCATATCAGGGACACCTACCTTAGATAACACAATTGTGGCTATGCTAATAATAATGGACTATTTAAAAGAATAAGGAAAAAGCATAACACTTGTAAACTCCACAACAGTAAAGAACACTATAGACCTAGCAAACAAAATCAAGAACACGCACATCCCACGCAGCGCAACACTGGCAACATTCCACATAACCAACCTGTACACTAACATAATAAAAATTAAATTACATTGTTAACTGTCTCCCATTGGAGGTAGCCCAGAAGGACTCAGTACACTCTCCTACACGAATTTTACAACATTAAATGTTTACATAAATTTGTTGACAGAAAATTAAAAGAAACATATATGAATTATAAAGTGAAGAAACAGAAATTAAACAGAGTGAATATGATGACTCAGAATTTGGCAAGAGCGTTTCAATACTGAAGTTATGATGTCAGTAGTAAGTGTCTGTGGTAGTTCAAAAGTCTTCGTGAAGCTTTCAAAGAACTTGGGAATCACATCACGAGCTCCAATAAGAAGACCAATCACCTCAATGTTTTGAAGCTTGTATTTTGCTTTGAAGTAATCAATTGTTGGCAGATAAATGTTGATCTTTTCTTGATTGACATGCTCCGGCTGGCTACTCCCCGTTTCAATCCCTATAGTAGGATCAATTATATAAACTTTCTTGGTAGCCTCGGAATACGCTATGATGTCAATACGTCTAGAGGAGCCATTAGTGGCAAGGCAAAAGACTTCCTCTTCTACTGTCCAAGACTTTTTTTTCAAAGCAGTTGCAATTAAGGATCGAACATGATGCTGTCTGGCATTTCGGAGGAGTAAACGTCTGTTACACAGATCTTGGACGTGGGCAAGGGTTTCAGTCTCCGGGCATCCCTGCACCGGGATTCGTCCAAAGAGCGACCAGGTACTCCTCTATCTGCTGCTAAATTGGCGTTCATTTTAAGGCAGGTTACCCATCCAGATGTAGATAGTCCAGACTTATTAAAATCCAGGCCTTGGCTTTAGGTACTTGGCTGTACAATTCTACACCTCTGCCTCTTCCAGGCATTACTTTCCAAGATTCGAATTCTGTATTTCTTAATTACTCTCTTAATTTCCTAGTCACAGATTTACAAAGTTCGGCTGGACAAGGGAGACTTAGATGTTGACAGCAAGAATTGAGTTCAGATATCAAAGAAACGCTACATGTACCTACTAGAACAAATGCTCAACAGTAACAACACACAACAAGAACAGATGAAAGAAATCCTCTAAATTACTGACACTATCACCAAGTAAAATTACTTCACATGCAACAACAAATACTACACCCAAACTGAAGGCCCACACATGGGATCACCCATCTCCAGCACCCTAGTCGAAATTTTCGTACACACATACTAAACAAAGACAACAGCAAACACGCAGATATCATCATTTACTGGCACAGATACGTAGACGACACACTAATACTATACAAAGGAAACAAAAAACAGATTGAAAACCTGCACAAACACGTAAACAAAATACATCCAAAACTACACTACAAACTAGAAACAGAAAACAATAAATCTATAAATGTCTTAGACATCACAATAACAAAAACAGACAAGAAACATATGTTCAAAGTATAGACGAAATCCACTACCACTGTAATACACATACATAGCACCTCCAATAACCCCACACAACACAAACACGCAGCATTCCGATCCGTGATACACAGACTCATCAACATTCCTATGAGCCAACAAGACTATAAGGAAGAAATACACACTATCAAATACATAGCACACGAAAATTAATTAAATAATTAATTTATTTATTAATTTAGTTATTTATTTATTAATTTAGTTATTTGTTTATTAATTTAGTTATTTATCAATTAATTTATTTATTTATCAATCAATTAATTAATCAATCAATCAAAATATTTATTTATCAATCAATTACTTAATCAATCAATCAATTTATTTATTTATCAATCAATTAATTTATTTATTAATCAATTAACTAATTTATTAATCAATTAATTAATTAATTTACTTATTTATTTATTTACTTATTTATTTATTTATTTACTTATTCATTTATTTATTTACTTATTTATTTATTTATTTACTTATTTATTTATTTATTTACTTATTTATTTATCTATTTATTTACTTATTTATTTATTTATTTCTTCATTTACTTATTTATTTATTTATTTATTTATTTACTCATTTACTCATTCATTCCTTTATTTATTTATTTATTTATTTATTTATTAATAATTATTTAAGACCAAAAAGAGATGAAGTAAGAGCGCTTGCTGAAATTGGCAGAATTCTTTCAGAATTTGTACGATTTATCCAGAATTTTGTAACTTAAGGAGGTACTATCTGCTAACACCCAAACTTACTTATGTGGGGAGATACACACACACACACACACACACATAAAAAATGTAGTTCACTAAATGTTTGCAGGCCAATGGAGTACCTCCTCCTTAAGTTACAAAATTCTGAATAAATCGTACAAATTATGAAAGAATTCTTCCAATTTCGGCAAGCGCTCTTACTTCATCTTTTTTGGTCTTGGATTTTTATGGAGTAGAAACCACTTTCCTCGAAAATAAATCTGCTTTTATTTCTCATTGCATTATCTAAATCTCTTCTGTGGAGGGTAGAGTAATACCTCCCACTGTCAATTCCCCTTAAGGTTGGGAACGCAATGCTGCTGAATAATCATTCTGGCATCGAAGAAGGAAACTAACAAGATTGAAATTCTAAAGCGAATTCAAGGAATAATAAAGCCTTACCGAACCATTGAGCTAACGAAGTTACTACGCTTATAGCTGTGCCGTTTTGTTTCGGCACACTTGGTTCATTTCTTTTCCTTTCCTGTCTTTCTTTCTTTTCTATTCTTATTATTTCCTTTTTAGTATTAGTTTACCTCATCTTTTCATGGATGGCTTTACTTCTCCTCCATTTTTAGTCTTTCTTTCTCCTTTAGATAGCTTGTTTCTTTTCTTCCATTATTGCTCTATTATTCCTCACGTATAAGGAGCGAACTTAGTGATCACGTGACTAGAGATTGGTATGTCATTGGCCATTCTGCTTTTGGCGTCGGTTTTGAGGGAGCATTATCATACAGTTTGAGTTTCGGGGAGAATTTCGATTCGAATTCAGTGTGAGGGAGACACTCAAGGAGGAAGGTTGGACAACAGCTGTGGAGAGCTGTGCGTGTGGCGACTATCTGCGATCCCATCGCAGATAACCCAGTGAGGGCAGGGGCGTGAACTGGTGTAGCCGGGTCTCGAACGGGGTTTGCGACTCACTACAGGCGGTAACGTAGCCGAGCTGGGATGCGGTGTGCTGTGTGATTTGGGATGGCGTGAAAGTTGAAGAGAGGCCATTGTTATCTTGGTTTCGAGACTGGCCTACCAGAAATCATACCAAGTTTTTATATGTCAGTTATGTTAAGTTTGGTGTGATTAGTAGAAATATTTTGGTTTCATATGGAGGATGAAAGAATAAGCTGGCATTCGTCAAGGGTTTAAAAAATTGGTTGTGTTTGGTTGTGTAAAAGTGATTGCTACCATATCAGACAAGTTGGGACTTGTCTAGCAGGCTACTAATGATTACAAACTATGAGTACAGATGGCGTTACTAGTTGGTGTAATGGCGAATGCCAGTTCAGTGAACTGCAATAACAATCCAAGTTAGTTGGAATGGTGTATTATTAGTGATTGTACTTTACCGGAGTCCTTGGTTCATTTCCTTTTTTTTTTTTTTTTTTTTTTTTGAGAGTGTGATTAATAAATGTGAACAGAGTGAGTTGATGATTTACATGAAGTGTTTTCTTTCTACCACCTTACCAAAGAGACAGTCGACCCTATCATAGCTTTCTACGGCGGGGTAATACTTTAGTGTTTAAGTATTGTTTACTTAATACTTTTACCATCTATACAAATTATACAGAGGCCCACCATAGCATAGCCTATTGGCCTAAGCATGATTTTACAACCAATCAGGCACTTATTATTAACCATTTCAGTACTTACATCCAGCGTGATGCCCGGCGTGTGGAAGGCTTGGCTCTTGGGCTCGTAGTCGGGCATAAACCTGAAGAACTCGCAGTCATCTTTGTACCACTTGACCGAATACAGGTTCCCGCCCTCCAGGTCGTACTCACAGATCAGCGTCACCGGGTAAAAGATGTCAGCCGTGGACGGCACTTTCAAATTCTGCAGCTTTAAGCCTCGAGTTCCTGCAAACAAATACAAGATGTCAATTTTGGACAGAACTTAAAAAATAAATATTTTGGTTTTCGAAGGAACTTTCAAAATTATGAAAGCCGTAAACGGTAGTCTAAGTTTAAAATCGACATGTAGGGTGTGGATGGCAATTCAAAAACAAACATTTCAGGTGTGGATTACATTTAAAAAGAACATATGAACAAGTAAATGAATGAATGGATGAACGAACAAATGAATGAAGGAACGGATAAAGGAACAAATGATTGAAGGAACGGATGAACGAACAAATGAATGAAGGAAAAGATGAACAAACAAATTAATCAAGGAACAGATGAATAAACAAATGAATCAAGGAACAGATGAGGAAACAAATGAATGAAGGAACGGATGAACGAACAAATGAATATAGGAACGGGTGAACGAACAAATGAATGAAGGAATAGATGAACAAACAAATGAATGAAGGAACAGATGAAAAACAAATGAATGAAGTAATGGATGAACGAACAAATGAATGAAGGAACGGATGAACGAATAAATGAATGATCTGATGAACAAAGAAATAAATGAAGTAATGGATGAGCGAAAAAATGAATGAAGGAACGGACGGACGAACAAATGAATGAAGGAACGGATGAACGAACAAATGAATGAAGGAACGGATGAACGAATAAATGAATGATCTGATGAACAAAGAAATGAATGAAGTAACGGATGAGCGAAAAAATGGATGAAGGAACGGATGGATGAACAAATGAATGAAGGAACGGATGAACGAACAAATGAATGAAGGAATAGATGAACGAACAAATGAATGAAGTAACGGATGAGCGAAAAAATGAATGAAGGAACGGATGGACGAACAAATGAATGAAGGAACGGATGGACGAACAAATGAATGAAGGAACGGATGAACGAACAAATGAATGAAGGAACGGATGAACGAACAAATGAATGAAGGAACGGATGAACGAACAAATGAATGAAGGAACGGATGAACGAACAAATGAATGAAGGAACGGATGAACGAGCAAATTAATGAAGGAACGGATGAACGAACAAATGAATGAAGGAACGGATGAACGAACAAATGAATGAAGGAACGGATGAACGAATAAATGAATGATCTGATGAACAAAGAAATGAATGAAGTAACGGATGAGCGAAAAAATGAATGAAGGAACGGATGGACGAACAAATGAATGAAGGAACGGATGAACGAACAAATGAATTAAGGAACGGATGAACGAACAAATGAATGAACTGATGAACAAAGAAATGAATGAAGTAACGGATGAGCGAAAAAATGAATGAAGGAACGGATGGACGAACAAATGAATGAAGGAACGGATGAACGAACAAATGAATGAAGGAACGGATGAACGAACAAATGAATGAAGGAATGGATGAACGAACAAATGAATTAAGGAACGGATGAACGAACAAATGAATGAAGGAATGGATGAACGAACAAATGAATGAAGGAAAAGATGAGCAAATGAATGAAGGAACGGATGAGCGAACAAATGAATGAAGGAACGGATGAACGAACAAATAAATATAGGAACGGATGAAAGAACAAATGAATGAACAGATGAAAAATAAATGAAGTAACGGATGAACGAATAAATGAATGAACAGACGAACAAATGAATTAAATAACGGATGAACGAACAAATGAATGAACTGATGAATGAAAAAATGAATGAAGGAACAGATGAACGAACAAATGAATGAAGTAACGGATGAACGAACAAATGAATGAAGTAACGGATGAACGAACAAATGAATGAATGACCGAATGGACGAACAAATGAATGAAGGAACAGATGAACGAAAAACGAATGAAGGAATGGATGAACGAACAAATTAATGAGGGAGAGAATGAACGAAAAAATTAATCAAGGAACGGATGAGTGAACAAATGAATGAAGGAAGGGATGAATGAACAAATGAATGAAGGAACGGATGAACGAACAAATGAAAGGAGTGGAAGAACAAATTAGTGAACAAAGGAACGTACGAACAAACAAGTGAATGATGGGGTGTATGAACGACCAAATCAATGAAAGAATGAATGAAAAACGGAGAAATGGACAACCGTACGAACGGCAGAAAGAATGTAAGAACAGGCAAAGGAACAAATGAAAAAAGTAAGAATGAACGAAAAAGCGAGAGGGTAATTAATGTCAAACAATTTAATAATAAATGAAATTATATATAATTTTAAAAAAGGATTTTAAAATAATATAACGAATGACTAAAATAGTAAACAAATAGATAAGTTCCAATATAAATATAACAATTTATTACGAAATATTATGACATTGAAAGGATATGGGTATAGTAAATAAAGACACTCAATACAAGCCCTTGCTGGCGGGCTGATAAACGAGCAGCAGTGATCTGTATAGGAGGCGCATTACAGAGTGTTTCTGCGTCCCGGAGGCATCCACTGTGAACGATTGATTGCGTATCGGCACGTATGGATTTCTTCTCACCGAACGAGAGCGGTGATAGCAGCGATGTCGGCATATTCGCTGACAGAGTAATCAGTTACAGAAGAAACAGGTTCCTACATGCTCTATTCGCTCATCTGTATATATTTCAAGTACTGATGTGTGGATAGTTTCGCCACGTGCGTTATTTCATTGCGATACATAGAAGGGCTTGCCATCAGAGGAGTACGTACAAAGCTGAAAAGTTCCAGCATTCCTACAGATTTTGTTTCCACTTAAATGTCTTCCAAGCCTTGTTTCATTATATATTTATTCCACTAAGGCAAGATAGAAGAGACAGTTGAGAAACAGAATAAAGGAGCGTGCGTAATCCTAATGGGCGATTTGAGCGAAGTCAAGACAAGATAGAAGGACAGTTAGAAAATATAGATTGGGGAAAAGAAATGACAGAGGAAAATCTTTGGTGAATTTCTGTAAAATAAATGCAATGATTTTTGGAAATACATTATTCCAACAATATAAACGAAGAATATACACATGGACATGCCAAGGGACGAAAGCAGATGTCAGATCGATACATAGGCTATTGGGACAGGAAAGATTCCTAAATTGCTTAAAAATACAGGGACATCATTTTATTTTTACTTCAATTTTTACTGTACCTGAGTTTTTGAATGTACTTCATTCCCACCCCTTCTACTAATGAAGTTCAACCGTCCTCCACATAGATCCGAGACCGCATATACAGTCATAGTAGCCTTACGGTCATAGTAAACAGTACGTTCCAAAAATATGTTCGCATTGTTCAATGACGAAAGAGCTTTCAATATTGCATCATTTTCGCACAGGTACTGTGGTCCATTTGCCTACGTCGCATTCCGGTTTACCCCACCTGCTTCTATTCGCCTCTCTGTAAAGGCTAGTGGCTGAGCTGTCTTAGCTCTTTTCTGAGAACATTAATTTCTGTTAGGAATTGGACATTTACGTAATATTATACCCATACAACTGTTTAAAATAACTTAAATAAAAGGGCCTCGTTAAGTAATTAACTGTCACGTGATTTCCCTCCTTTCTACGATCCTGCGACATAACCACTTGGACGGACAGTAGATAGTATGTCTGAGTAATTTTATCTTTTCGGATCGAGCAGAAGTGAAGATTAAATTTACAGTACGTAAGGTACTCTTTTATAGAGTAGGTACAGAATTATTTCAACATGAGTTACTAGTACGAAGGACGAAACTGGTAATTGGAATTACACACACTCGAACTGAAGCCTGTATCGAAATGAACCGCCACCATTTTGAAAAATGTGTTTAAATATCCATATTATGATTATTTTTCAACTTAACTTCATTCTCTATATTGTACGCTAATGTGCTATAGACGGTATAATATACACTGCATAATGAATACGTCCGTATGGACAGCTCAGTTCGTGAGTAAAAAACACTCATTGTTAATACTATACTGTATTTTGATTAAAGAAAAACCTAATGAAAATGATCAAACTCAAAAGCGTGATATTTCCTACTTTACGTAAATGGGTGAACTACTTTTCTTCCCTCCTATACCTAGTAAAGTGATTTGTTTGTATATTACGCCATCGAACTCCAGTCGTGGAAGGGGGTAGCAACCGTTGATCCAAAGGTATAGCCAGGTTAATATCAGAAATGTTAGTAAAAATAAAATGATGTCCCTGTAGAAGGACTTTACCAGAAGCGGATATTAACTCAGATCATGTCCTGCGGATAGGCAAAGTAGGTATTCGTCTGAAGAAGATAGCAGGAAGACAGGTAACGAAGAAATTGAATATAGAAAAACTGAATAACGAAGTGAAGCCGCTACATCAGAATCCACACCTGAGAATAGTGCTGAGTATTTTATTCATTCATTCAATCATTCATTCATTCATTCATTCATTCATTCATTCATTCAGTCAGTCAGTCAGTCATTCATTCATTCATTTAACCTGATAGACATAAGGCCATCAGGCCTTCTCTTCCCATCTACCAGGGGATTACAACTACAATATTAAGAATACAACTACAATTATAATTACAATTAACATTAAATTTACAAATACAATAAAAATCAAAGTACTAAAAGATTAACTGATTGATAAAGGCTAGACAGTTTATTGTAGAAGTTAAAAAGAAAGAAATTTTTTCACTAATTAGGTAAAAATTAAACGTACGCTACAAAATGCTTAATAAGTTTGTTTTTGAACACTGCTAAATTCTGACAGTCTCTGATGTCACTAGGTGAGGTATTTCACAAGGACGATAGCGAGATAGCTAATGGATTCATATAAAAAGCTGTAGGCCTATACGGAAAACAGCAGAATAAACAATAGGATACAGAGAATGTGTGGGAATTAAGAAATCTTGTGTCATACGGAAAATATTGGAGAAAATGAAGGAAAGGAGAAAATGGAAAAACATCAACACAGAAGAAGGCAGAAGAAACTAGAGGAAACTAAACAACGAACTAACAAGAGAAAGTGATAAGACGAACGAAGTCTGGTTGAAAGAGAAATGTAAAGAAGTAGAGAATCTAGAGAGAAAAGGAAGATATTATGATGTAAGTTAATGTATCGCGAAGTAAAATGTTTGGACTTCACCGTGATTTAACTGGCGTTTGTCTTAAGGATAGGAAGCCTCGGGAAAAAAAATCCAACCAGTTTATTAGCCCAAACGGGAACAGAACACAAGAGCCATCACAGCTCCGGGTATGAAATGTCTTGCTGGTTCGTAATATTTTATCCTAAGTGATGAGTGCTGACATACATATATGTGACGTATACAATAACACAAAATCAGTATGGATTAAGTCGTGACTAGTCCAGAAGAGCCAATGACTTTGTTGCTAGAAATCATCCAACAACAAGGTAAAATACGATGTAAGAGTAACGGAACGGAGAAAAATTCTCTCCGGCGCCGGGATTTGAACCCGCGTTTTCAGCTCTACGTGCTGATGCTTTATCCACTAAGCCACACCGGATACCACCCCGTTCCATTACTCTTACATCGTATGATGACGCAGAATATCTGCATGGAAATATCATATGTACTTCGGTACATTAATATAATATATATGATATGCGTAAATCACTTCGTGATTTAAGACGGCGCTTATTCCGTCGGATCCCGGCCAACTAGTCACTCATAACGAGTGCACCTCAGCACATGTGTGGACTTCGGTCCTACGTTCATATACATCTATGACGTAGTGCAGAGGGCGGCCACTAGAGGGAACCCAAGAGTTGGAGCTTAATCTGAGACGATTCTGTCCGACGCCGGGGTGGTATCCGGTGTGGCTTAATGGATAAAGCATCAGCACGTAGAGCTGAAAACCCGGGTTGAAATCCCGGCACCGGAGAGAATTTTTCTCCGTTCCATTACTCTTTCATCGTATGATGACGCAGAATATCTGCATGGAAATATCATATGTACTTCGGTACATCAATAGTATAAATATAATATATAAACAAGGTAAAAGCTAACTGTTGTAAAATGTTGCATTCTGAAATAAACACAGATGAAGATCTTAGAAAAGAGGCAGTGAAGAAAAATACATGTCCACATACATACCATTCCCTTCCCAAACCTTCGCTCTGTCTTAGTGCTACCAACCAAACGTAATCTGGTGCGATACCAGCAGAAGGATTTATTTCGAACAAAGACTTGGTGTTCTTATCTCGAGTTCTCTGCACCGGTGACTTTGTTCTGCTCTGATCGAATGACCCAGGGACCGTCTCTTTCTTATTCCCTGCAGTTAGTATGTGGGTCTGCAATATACCTAAGCAGGAGGGGTAAGAGAAATTAGATCCGTAAACAGTGATCAATGTACTATTTTAACCGACTGAATAGCCTTCAGATTTTTACGAACTGTCGCTATGCAAGATGTTATTACAAGTTAATTATTGAAAACATAACATTCTTAGGGGATAAGTACCAGCAACATTTTCTGTAATAGAACTGTTGGTGATGGTAGTGATATCGACATCGACGATCAGTAAATTGAAATTCACGAAGTGTCTGTCTTTTTCTTTACTATCATTTTCTCTTTCCTTGACTTTCCTCATCTAGTCTTTACATACATTCTTCAGCTCCTCCTTTCTTCTTCATCCACTATTTTACTTTTCAATTGTCTACTTTAACCTTCATTTATATTTTTCTTTATTATTTCCTTCTACCTTTTGTAGATTTGCTTCATCGACATTTTCATTCTTATTTGTACTTCATGGTTATTTCAGATAAAAAAAATAGATAGATCTATATTTCTTTAATTAAAAGTTGTTCCTTTTCACTTTATTTATTTAATTATCTATTATTTAATTATTTATTTATTTCAAGATATGAACTTACAGAATAATTACAATGTTCACTAATAACTATAATATTAATAATTTTATACAAAATGCATATAATATAAAATTTTGTGGGTACAAAGAGAATCTAATGATAAAAATACAAGACACATAAATTATAATGTATTATAAGTGCAAAGAAATCTATAAATAAGACAATAATAATAGTAATAATAATAATAATAATAATAATAATAATAATGGTTTATTTTAACTGGCAGAGTTAAGGCCATTCGGCCTTCTCTTCCACTCAACCAGTATGATAGAAAATTACTACATTACTACAAACAAAACATAATTAATACAATACAATACACAATTAATATGATACAATGACAATTATTTTTATCTTCCCAACACACCAATAAAATAATTATGTAATAATAATAATAAAAGGTAAAGGTATCCCCATAACATAACATGCCATGAAGGCACTTGGGGGGCATGGAGGTAGAGCCCCATGCTTTCCATGACCTCGGCACTAGAATGAGGTGGTGTGGTCGGCACCACGCTCTGGCCGCCTTTTACCCCCGGGAAAGACCCGGTACTCAATTTTATAGGAGGCTGAGTGAACCTCGGGGCCGTTCTGAAAGTTTGGCAACGAGAAAAAATCCTGTCGCCACCTGGGATCGAACCCCGGACCTTCCAGTCCGTAGCCAGCTGCTCTACCAACTGAGCTACCCGGCATAATAATAATAATAATAATAATAATAATAATAATAATGGTTTATTTTAACTGGCAGAGTTAAGGCCATTCGGCCTTCTCTTCCACTCGACCAGTATGATATAAAATTACTACATTACCATAAACAAAACATAATTAATACAATACAATACACAATTAATATAATACAATGACAATTATTTTTATCTTCCCAACACACCAATAAAATAACAATAATAATAATAATAATAATAATAATAATAATAATAATAATAATAATAGTATTAGTCATACCTAAATATAATTATATTATTAAACTCGATCATGATTATAATTATAACCTCAATTTGACTGGGTCAGTAAGTAATCGTTCAGCCTTTTCTCGAAAGTAGTTATTGTCTGGCAGCCCCTAATCTTCTGAGGTAGAGAATTATAATAAAGCACAAAAATTTATATGTTAAAAATAAAAATCATATATTATAAAAATTACATTTTAAGACAGATCATAATCTAAGCAATCTACTTGACAACCGACTTTTGAAAGTAGTCAATGTCCACAGCCCCGTAAGGTATGACATAGGGAGTTCCAATGACGAGAAATTGAAACGGTGAATGATGAAGAGTATCGGGAAGTGTTATGATGAGGTATACTCAATGTACCGGTGATCTGAGATCGAGTATTTAGGTATGATTGGCACGTAAATACACAAGTCGAGACGACAGATAACTTGGGTTAAATTGTGCAGAATTTTAAATAGACGAGGAGCAAGTTTAGTCTCTGACCAAATAAGATAAGACGGGACGGTTATTTGTGCTCAGCCCTGTACATACATACGATTACATTACATACATACATACATACATACATACATACATACATACATACATACATACATACATACACACACATTACATAGAAAAATGCACAACGCATTAAAAGGGGCTCCCAACTGCAAACCGCCAAGTTATATCGGCCACTTCACTGACACGCTCGATTCGCTGGTTGCAGCTGCAGCAAGGCGTCACAGCATTCCTCTACGTATATTCTGTCCATTTGTAAAATCTTGTATGAAAGAATGAAGGGGTGGGTGTCTCGGCATGGCAAAATTTCAAAATTTCAGATGGGTTTTATGGAAGGTCGTAGCACAGTTGACAACATATTTATTTTGGATTCACTGAAACAGAAACAAATGTCTAGAAAAGGGGGGAAATTGCACTGCGCTTTCGTGGATTTTCGAAAGGCTTTCGACACTGTGGAGAGAGAAGCGCTTTGGTATAAATCATGGATGAAAGGGATGTCGGGCAAGATGATTAGGGCGCTTCAGGGGATATATAATAAAGTGGAATTTTGTGTTAAGTACGACATGAACAGAGTGTCTGAAAGCTTTTGCAGTCGCAGAGGTGTGAAACAAGGTTGCATACTGTCCCCCTTGCTTTTTAACCTGTTTATTGACGATATAGCAGAGATTATGTTACGAGAGGACATCGACGCTCCCGTCATAGAGGACGTGAATATTCCAGTACTATTATACGCTGACGATTTGACATTATGTTCTAAAAGTGTTAAGGGATTGCAGAAAGGACTTGACAAGCTTCAAATATACTCTAGGGACTGGGGATTAAAAGTAAATACTGAAAAGACGAAGACTATGACCTTTAAGAACGGATGTGTTTACAGTAAAACGGAGACTTGGACATACGAAGGCCGAGCACTGAACAACGTGAAAAGTTTTGTTTACTTAGGGGTAACAATGACGATGAACGGAAAATGGAATAAACATATAGACACTACAAAACATAGGGCATTGATTAAAGCGATAGAAACGCTGAAGATACGTAACAAAATCCCGGAAGTCTCTCTAAATTTATTAGATAAAGTATATAACGCGGTAGTTAGATCTACAATTACGTATGGGGCAGAAATTTGGGGTTGGGGAAGAACGGAAAAGCTTAACCAGGTACAAAGCGACTTTTTAAAACGGATAGCGGGAGTGGGGAGGGGAACGGCTAACAGCGGAATCCTAAGAGAATTCGGACGCCATAGAGACTCAATAGAATGCAAGATAAAAGTTTTAAAGTACTACTTGAGGATTGTGCATGGAGATCAGTCTCTTATTAGAGCGATCTGTTATAGGGAGCAACTCGAGAGGAGAGACCAAGTAACCTGGGCAGGTAGATTATGCAGAGGGTTGGAAGAAATAGGCATGGGATTTATAATCGCGGAAGATTGCAGGAACAAGCGAAATGTCTGGCGGAAAGTCAATAAACGCCTGAAGGATATAGACAGGCAAATAACAGAAGGGGAATGTAGGGATAAGGTTGCTCTGGAGATCCAATCGATGATCAAAACAAATTGGGGGGCCGAACTATATCTCTATGGAGGTAGCAAAGATGGTAGACTGGGTTTAATCTGGTTCCGTCTAGGAGCCTGGAGGGCACTTAAAATCGTCAACGAAGAGGGGGCGAGAATATGTCCTCTTTGCGGTAGAGACGAGACATCACACCACATTTTGTCGGAGTGTGAAGCCACAGAAGCTCTGAGGAAACGATTCCTGCCAGAGTCCTTCATTACATCTAGCAGGGGGCACTTGGCGACATACGCTGTATTAAATAACGTTAAATCCTATGACAGTGTGGGAAAATTTTTGGCAAAAGTTCGACAGTTGAGGGTGGAATTGGCCGAGGGGGAGGGAGCCGATGGATAAGAGAAAGATTTATTAGTGTTGCAATGAGTAATATTAACATTGAGCGAATGATAGAATTAGGAGATAATGTTTTTTTTTTTTTTACTGTGTATTTTGTATTTTATTGCGTGTGTATGTTTTTATTTATATACTGTATTACCTTTATAATTATTATTTGGATTATTTGGTGCAGCTTCAACAAGAAATTGAATTGTTTATACTGTATATATATATGTGTGTGTGTGTGTGTGTGTGTGTGTCTGTGTGTGTGTGTGTGTGTGTGACACTGTGCGTGTCTGTTTTTCATATCTCTCTTTTATTTTATTTGTATTATTTTTGTGAAGTTTGGTATAAAGTTAGATTAGTTATAATAGTGGTAATCAATGATAACGGTAGTAATAATAATAACTGTTGTTTCACTATTTTATTATTAGTAGGCATTATTTTCGTTTTGAAGATTCAAACTGTGCATAGTTACAGCACGAATGGCCGTATGAGCTCGTGCGAAGGATCTTGTGTACATGAGTTTGTATAATTTATTATGCATCAATAAATGCACTTATCTATCTATCTATCTATCTACCATTTCTTCCATTTGTTTCTCACTTACGAGCAGCTTATAAGGTTTCGCAAATTTATTCTAGTGTTAAAAAGAGAATATTGTACGAAATGGAACTATAAAAATTGGAGATTTATCCTTCGAAGAGGTGGAAACAATCAAATATCTTGGAGCAACAGAAACAAATATAAATGATACTCGGGAGGAAATTAAACACAGAATAAATATGGGAAATGCCGTTTTTATTCGGTAGAGAAGCTTTTGTCATCTAGTCTTCTGTCAAAAAATCTGAGTTAGAATTTATAAAACAGTTATATTACCGGTTGTTCTGTATGGCTGTGAAACTTGGACTCTCACTTTGAGAGAGGAACAGAGATTAAGGGTGTTTGAGAATAAGGTTCTTAGGAAAATATTTGAGGCTAAGAGGGATGAAGTTACAGGAGAAGGGAGAAAGTTACACAACGCAGAGCTGCACGCATTGTATTCTTCACCTGACATAATTAGGAACATTAAATCCAGACGTTTGATATGGGCAGGGCATGTAGCACGTATGGGCGAATCCAGAAATGTTAGTTGGGAGGCCGGAGAGAAAAAGGCCTTTGGAGAGGCCGAGACATAGATGGGAAGATAATATTAAAATGGATTTGAGGGAGGTGGGATATGATGGTAGAGACTGGATTAATCTTGATCAGGATAGGGACCAATGGCGGGCTTATATGAGGGCGGCAATGGACCTCCGTGTTCCTTAAAAGCAAGTAAGTAAGCAAGTAAGTAAGTAAGTAAGTAAGTAAGTAAGGAATTTAAACAGCTTAATATTCTCCCTTAATCTCAATTTGTAATTAGTGCGAACTGAACGAATATATAATATCTTTTTTAAACCTATGTCATGAGTCATTATTTTAAATTAATACTATTTGTTGCATATATATATATACTTCGTTTTCGTTTTGTGAGATATTGTAATACGAATGCCCCCCAAAATGAAGCTAACTGTATTTACCCCATCATCAACGTCATCATTATCATGAAAACCTTATTCTTAAACCACAAATTATGCCTTAGTAGGTCTCCTTCGATCTCGTTCTCTAGTATTTTAAGTTATCAGAACATAACCCACATTTTTCTAAGGAAGAAAATACTGTGTCCTATATCAACGCCATGCATTATGTTTACCTATCTGTATTAAAATGAAGGCTTTTGAAATCACAAAAGTTCCAGATATAACATCATGGAAAACATCAGAAAGAACACTTTAAGAATCCAGCACCTTTAACACTCGCAACGCATATTCCATCGCCTTCTGCCCCATATTCTCCGTCGTCTCCTTCAAAAAAGATTTTTATTTCTTCCGTCTCTTCTCTATTAGTGATTAAGACTCCAAGTCTATTTCAGCTTTACATTTCCTACCAATCGTTTGCAAGACTTTCCATCTCTCTCTTTCTCTCTATTCCCTTTCGATTTTATAGTTCAAAGCGTGTCTGGATTGTTTTGTGACATTCTATTTAGTTTGACAATCCAATTTTCTCTGTATTTATTTCCTGTGGTTCTGTCTTATTTTTACGCCGGGATTTTTCTCCCACAATACACATAAAGTTTTAATTGGTCGTATAGCATACTAACGATTCAAGTTCATGAAATAGATTAAGAAATAATTTCTTATTGTTTTTCTTTTAGAATACATAAAAAATTTACGACAAACCTTCATGAAACAGATTCGTGACAAGAAAAAAAATAGGTTGTACCAACATAGGTCTTAAATTCTTTAATTTCAAATTTATTAAGGTGTTCCATGACACAATCTCTTCATATCAACTTGGAGGAACTTCAACTGTTCATTTCCTACCCAAGTACAGGCCCCAATTCGTCGTCTCATCGAACCCCGCACACGCTCCTAAGTTCCTGACATGGCGCGTATCGTCAGAAAATCTGACACAATTTGGTAGAGTAGAACTGTATGCCAATACACCAAAAACTTTACATAACCTCGCAGAAATAAGTGCAATGGGCTTAAATCAGGTGACCATGGAGGCCGAGCTATTGGTCCAACTATATCTATCCACCTACCTGGAAATATTTAATGCAGATGCTCGCGGATAAAAGGGACTAAAATGTAGGGGTGTACAATAGTGTATGACAGCGTTTTTCAACCTTTCTCAACATTAAAGGTGTAATTTAAAATTCCGCTGCACACTCATATAATCTAAATCAGTGGTTCCCAACCAGAGGGAATTTTGAAGGTTTTAGAAGGGAATGTGTTTACTGAATGTTAACTTGTCCCGCGTTCGCTGGAAGTTGACTCACTTTTTACTAACCTTTTCACTTCTATTCTTCTAATTTACTACGACAACCTTTACTATTTTAATTTTCTCGCTGCACACCGGTTGAAAAAGATTACTCTCGATGGAGTTGCAGTATTGAAAATGTCACATTAAGAAAAAAAGTATTGAGCATATGGGGAAATTCCATCAAATGACCAGTTTCCATAGAAACGCCAACTTAACTAAATAGCTTCTACAATATACTAGGCAAAACCCATGAAACCAATGCTTTTTCTCAACGTGGAATCATCTATAGTATACTACGAGTATCTATCCTTTATCTTGCAAGAAAGCTTTGTAGTTTTGTCCTGTAAACCTATTCGGTTCCAACAAGCTATCACCAACAATACCGTCACAGATGTTGATGCAAAATCTCTGCAGATGAGACTGATGAATCGAAAGGGATTTTTCTCTGCCCACAAGTGCTGGATATGAAAATTCTGAATATAATTTTTTCTGAAGATCTTACAAGAGAGTTTATTAACTTGAAACTAAGCATTTCCGGGTGGATATTGGTATAACTTACTGTTATTTTTTACATTTTGGTAGCCCATTCCTGAAGTATTCCCCTATATTTTTAAACATTCTGTATAAGGGAGTACGGACTATAGTGACCACATAAAATTTCTTACTTGATTAAGATAAATTTTCTGTGTTTCAACAACTACTATGTTATTGCCAATGCAGTTATATATACAAATTGTTTTTTTTTTTTTTCAATGTTCCAAACGTACAGAAGTCTTAACTCTTATTGTGTGGCATGTATTTTCACTCCTTCATAGCTAGATAAATTCGAAGTTCATAGAGTCTCATCAAATAACCGATAACAAGGCTGATTTCTGCGTAAGTTTGTTTAACTGAATAAATAAAAAAGCTCGTGAGTGATATACCTTTTATGTGCAATGCATTATACATTGTATCCCAAACGTCATGGTGGGATTACAGAGGATTACATTTTTGTAATGACTAGAATTAGAAATGTAATATTGGTGCCAGATGAAAATAAAACTCTCAAAGTTTTTCGTCTGTAGGTTTGAGGCACTGAAGGAAACAAAAGACGGTAACAATCGAACAAAAGCAATAGTTTTCATTGTTACAATTAATAATACAGATGAATTTTCATATAAATGTGAAATGTGTTTTCTGGCTGGCAAAATTTGAATCTCTTACTCATGTATAACGTGAATTTCGTCGCGTGTTTAACGAAGAACAACCACACAAGAATAACATTCGTCGTTGGAATTGACAATTAAAATAGACTGAAAGCCTATTGGAGAAAAAGTCTACTGGAAGACCATCGACAAAATAATAAAACGTTAGAAGTCATCCGAAGAGCATTTGTTCACAGTTCAAAGAAATCAGTTCGTAAATGTGCCCGACAATTAGGATTTCCGAAAACGCAGTTCATAGAGCTTTAGTCCTTATAAACTTCAATTGTGACATGCACTTCATCCAGAAGATTATCACAAAACGAATGAGTTTGCTGTGGATATGCTTAATGAAATTTACAACGATGAACAGTTACAGATTCAAATTTTGCAAACCACAAAACACACTGCACTTTCTTTGGACATCCATCTTGTATAATTAATTGTAACAATGTAAATTATTGCATTTGTTCGATTGTTATCGTCTTTTATTTCGTTTAGTGCCTCAAACTTACAGACGAAAAACTTTGAGATTTTTATTTTCATCTAGCATTAATATTAAATTTCTACCTCTATTCATTCAAAAAATATAACCCTCTAGCTTTTGGGACATACCGTATTTCTGTCTATGAACTGCCATTGAAAGCTTTCACTTCCTGATTAACAAGTTTAGTCTTCCTGCATTCCAGAAGTCTCCCTAACTTTGGGGACCGAAGACTTTTCCATCCAACCAATCACTCCACAATGAGACCGCAGGATTGCCAACTTGCCTGACAGAGTTATCGCACAACAGGAGGAGATTGGCGTCGCATAAGGAACAGACCGTGGGGCCAAGTTTAATTAAGTTGTAAGCCCGTCTTAAAGGAGAGAGAAAGAGATCTTGGCATGATGTCCCGCTGTATACGTGTGGGGAATGGTCATCCAGCGCTAACCACTTCTGCACTGCAGCTTCAACGAGTTACGCTTTACATTTCTAGTCGGTTGCTTTGCGACGCTGTACCAACTACTGGATTATTTAACGGTGATAGAATTGATGATAGCGAGTTGGTATCTGGCAAGACGAACCCAAGGATTTAACATGGATTGTATCAAATTTGTCATGCAACCTTGGAAAAATCTAACCAGATGTGTATGTTTCTTAAAACGAGTACTCCAACTGCTAACAAGAAAAACTTATGGCAACTACCAACTTGTTAGAGCTTTATGTTTCCTAAACACATATACAAATGAATTGCGAAAATCGACAAGTGACAAGAAAATTAGGAGTTAATTTTACTAGTCTCACCATTATTCTCTTTCTTGAAGAAATTTACTTGTCATATCATTGATTATAACCTTAATTTCTTCTGACAAGTCCAAGACCTATGGTCAAACTTACTATATGTGTATACTTTTGGAACAACGAAAAAGAAATAGCAGCCAAGAAATTTGGTGAAGTGATTCAGAAAAAAAAACTGTAATAAAATCGTGAAAGATGAGCAATATACAGGAAAAGACTTGAGAGGGACATAATTTTATTTTTACTTGCATTTTTATTGTACCTGCATTTCTGAATGTACTTCACTCTCACCCCTTCACTAATGTCCTTGCTCCCGTCAGACACACAAACTTACGGCCGCTGTTGCATTCGAAGTCTTCAAGCAGTGAAGTAAACACTGCAGTGTATAGTGTGTTTCAGAAATATGGTTGCGTTTTCTATAGAGGAAAGAACCTATATTAATAATATCGTACTAAAAAATTATATTCAAGAAACGATAAATTCAAATTCAGAGAATATACTTCAAAATGTTTTTAATAATATGCGTAAAGAATTGAAGCCTGCATTGTAATGAACGGCAACCATTTCAGCAACTTGTTTAAAAATTCAGATTAGCTTATTTTGAATTGAGGTGGCTAGAAGCAAAGGAATGCTAGTGACATTTGTAATAACATGAGTTAAGTGCATCTAGTGTAAGCTAAAGTATCTAAAATTTTAGTGGCAAAGGGATATTTTAATCGCATCACACATTAAAATTTAAATAAAAATTTCACCGGTTTTACGAAAGCTTAAATATGTAAACCCCATTTTCTCAAAAGTAACAAGTGCACTTACAGCCCTTTACTTTTGAGCCCCTCAATTTAAATGCACTCTCTATATTGTATGTTAACATCAATAATTAATATGCTAAATAAAGCAGACATTACATAACGAACATAGCCGCCTAAAAAGTTGAGTTTTTCAAAAACAAAATGTTACTACTCTACTGTATTTTGATAAATTTCGTAAAAGTGATGATCAAACTGAAAATTGTAATATCGTATTTCCCTAGAACATAAATGGATACACTACTTTTCTCTCCTCCTATACCTAGTAAAATGATTTGTTTACATAATGCAGTAGTAACATCAAACTCCTGTAATGGAAGGGGGCAACAGTGTTTCCGAGTATAGCCAGGTTAATGTTAAAAATGTTGGTAAAAATAAAGTGATGTCCCTGTATGTTATGGTATGGAAAAAAAGAGAGATTCAGGTTGAACTGTGCAAAAAATGTAACAGTTTTTGACTGTACTTGGAGATGAGTTTAGACGAAACACTGATCGAACTAATGCTTTATCAACCAAGACAGCAATGTTCTTCCATTTTAATTTTTGTTGTTTTTGTAGAAAACGCAAATATAAGTAATAATAATAATAATAATAATAATAATATTCTCACAATTATTAAATATTGCTTATTATTTTTGTAATTCTTGTACTAAGAACCTGATCTCTACATACTGTTTCTAACTTTTAATCGTGTGTATTACGTATATTTCTAACAGTTCTATATTCCTCAGAACATATTATTATGTTTGTTTGTAATTAGAAATAATCTCTAGAGCAGGCCTGCACAAGATTTGCGCTCTCCGAGCCGGCTCACAGCTCATGAGCGGAATGCAGGTATTAGCTGCGCTCTGTATAAGGGTGGACGGGAAGAAGGGGTGATCTC